>NC_077240.1:43035000-43222500 GCF_947179165.1 Solanum dulcamara | reverse complement strand
GTAGGAGACTCTCAATATCTTGCAGATGATCTAAAGTTACAAGTTGCTAAAGTCAAGACCGCACAATAAAGAACAAAACAAGGGAAGTATTCTGAAGAATGCCATATAGCCTCTCGAAGATAGGATACAAATGTCATCGTATAAATCCACGAGACTCTACTAAGCACTTGCTCCTTTACTGGTGATACGGGTGAACCTAAAGCTCTAATACCACTCTGTCACGACCCAAAATCGAACCATGATGACGCCTACTACACCCCCAAGTAGGCAAGCCTAAATCCCAAAAGATAACTTGCGAAAGACAATAAATCAAATAATAATAATAATAATAATAACAAGAATAAGGGGCAAACAAGAATATCATATAAGAAATGAGCCATATAATAAATTTGCAGTTCGATACAAAATATACAAAAAAGGCACAAAATTGATCAAGAAGACAAACTAACACAAAACCAAATCTGCGAACCTAGTGTCTCCTATACTGGAGCTACAAAATACAGAAAAGTTATATATACAACAGAACTAACTAAGCAAAATAACAAAAATACAAGTTAGTACAAAAGAGGGAAAACATCAAGTCTCTAGACTCCTAGAGATCACCACGATCCGGACATGGGATGGGCAAGGGAGATCCAACGCTCATGGAAGGTGGCTCGTACTGAGAGCTACATCAGAAAAAGATGCAAAAGTGTAGTATGAGTACCAAAATATGGGGTACTCAGCAGGCATCATAAGTCGACTAAGATCATAATGATCAAGAATATAAAGAGTAGCACGATGATACTAGTGGAACAAGGAAAAGATCTATGTTATAACAATAATGCTAAGAAGAACAGATAATAATACTAATAGTTCGAAGCAATGATACACACAGATACGAGGCAAACACAAACACATTCAATAGTCAAGCCATACAGTGAAGATATGCAAATACTAAATGAAGGAAAGTAAGAAACCTGAAGAACCTTCGGGCCACCCAAAATGAATGCCTCGAACTTGATAGGGGAATACCAGAATCTCGAGTGTATGTCAACGGGCCGCCCGAAATAATACCTCAGATTTATCAATAGAATAACAGTAACCCAGATATATATCAACAGGCCGCTCGGAATGATACCTCAGAATTATTAATAGAATAAATGGAATAATGTAGCCCATAACTAATTCAATGACCATCCGTAATGATACCTCTGACTTATCACAAGTAAAAGTAGTCAAAAGTACGGACAAATAAGTGAAGAGTATTTTTGCCGTTTTTAAATCATATAAGTTCCAAATGTTACTGAATCTTCAAATTAAACACCCATTTATACCATTGAAGTCCTTATTAGATAAGTCTCAACCAAATGTACAACCATATACAGAAACCAACACAACAATCAAGCATATACACAAACATAACATCTAAACACACATTCGGGTAGCCTAGTGTCACAATGTAGATTTACTAACCTGAAACTCCCGCCAATCCTAACTCACGACATCGAGACTAATAGTTCAATATCAATAAAGCATTAAAATCTCAAAAAGTTACACACAAACAACCAACAAATCAATCCAAGCAAAGCACGCGATATCCTAAGTTTCACACCACCTAAGAGCAAGGTCTAAGGATTCTACTAACACAACACAAAGATCACCTAAACTAAGGCCCCTCCGATTAAAACTACGTTAACCAATCCAATGTATGTCCTATGTCTATAACTATCCAAATATCATTAATTCCCAACACAACCTAAGGTTCTAACCTAATCATACAATACTACTCAAATATAATTAATCTAACTAAGCCAAGTCTAAAGAAAGGAGAACCATAACCTACCTCAAGGCCAAAAACTGCACACGAACTCTTCTTAGGTGCTTTTCCATTTTGGAGAGCCTCAGACTGCTTTTAATCTATCAAGAACAAAACGAGCAAGTCAAAATGGGTCCAACAATACCCATATTACAAATTTGAAATTCATACCATTATTGGGTCAAACTTGACCCTCGAATCGATGTTACATAATTTTGAAACTAAAATCGTCATTATGTTCTCCTTGTATTAAGGATCACATGCCCCAAAAGTTGGGCAAAAATTGAGTTTAATTCGGACCTCAAATGGTCCAAAGACCACATTTTTAAAAATAGAAACCAAGAACTCTAGGCCAAAAATTGAAATGAATTAAGGAATTGAAGCTAGAATCATGTTGATAAAGTGAAATGGAGAGATTTACCTTTGAATCATTTGAAATAGGAAAAGAAACGATAAAAATCACCCCAAACCAAGGTCAAATTAAAGGCTTTTCATTCTTGAAGAAATGAGGAAGAAAAGAAGGATTTAATCCCACCGCGACAACAACAAAAATGGTAAAATAGCCGCTTTAGTGGCCATTGCTAAAGCCGATAAGGGTCGAAAATGTGATTGATACACCCAAACTTACAATCCAATTAACAAGTATAAAGAGGCCAATGTCAAATATAGAACAGAACTCAACTAGATTGGGGTCGAACCCACTAGGACTGCAGAGAAAATAAGTCTACTAGCACTTATGTTCAGTTGTAATCATTATTTTCCGAAAGTAAAAATACATAAAGTGAATTGGCATTTAGTTTTTTATCTAGTAACAAGTACCAATGTTCACAGTAACAAAGTAAAATAGAGTTAAGGTGTTGAGCAGTATGAGAAGGTAGCTAGGACTGTGTTCCCCATGACAAGTAACTTAGTGGACGTCTCATATTGGTGATATCGTGTCAATTCCGCATGAAAAATTAGAAAGTTAGGTACATATAAATCCCTTCCGGCCCTATTCAATGAATTTCATTCTATACCTTCCGGTATCCTAATATATAACTATCTAACCCTAGCTTTTAACCTCAAAAACTATCTCCTCCCGATCTCAAGTTCTTAGACGAAGGTTTGCAACTTCTTATCTCCATTGTAATTGTCTTTTTCTAATCACTACCCCTCTCATAAGCAAGTAATAAATATAGGTGAGTTTCAATGCATGCGTTCGTTAAAAGGAAAACAAGATGAAGAAAACTACAATGCATGCTAGAATAATGAATGAAAATCACCTATAAGTTTTCCTACTTCGTTTCTCTGTCATGGTTCCCACAACCTAGTTATGGGATTTAGCTACTCATATTCATAAGCAGAGCATTAAGAATTGGTGTAGAATTCATTAAAACAATACTTACGTTTATGCAACAACGAATCTTTGATAAACAGATGAACAATGAATCAAGAAATGAATGTAAACTTGTATTAAGGTTTAATTCTCAAAATGGTTTGAAACTAAGCTTCACAGGATGTTCAATACGTAGAAATTAGTAAAATCGTGTAACCTAGGAAATAAAACATGTGTGAGTATTTATAAAGTACAAAACTAAATCCTAAATAAAATAGGAAAACTTAAGTCGGCACAGTTCACGTCTACTCTTAACAACCCGTAGTATTGTTCACATCCCGTGGAAGTGCTCCGTGGTACTTGACTTGGCTCCACATCTGTGTGGTCCTCTTCTTCTTCACAGGCTATCTTCACGATATGTGGTCCCTTGCATCCCCGTGGTGGGGTTCGTGGTATTTTACATGAACTTTACAGGGAATCTTCATCATGCTCTTCACGACCCCCTACCTTAATCCGTGATGGACCCCACGACCCGTTAATGGTCTCGTGGAGTTTTACTTGGCCAAAATTCTTTTATTCCTTTCTCAACATCTCTTTTTATTTGCCAGTTTCCATGGGAAATATGAGGCTTCAAGGCCCGTGGTGGCACTCGTGGACACCAACTTCAGTGAATTTTTAGCAAACACTCAACAATATAGCCCAATCTCGTGCACGACTTAATTTTCCTGCAAAATAAATACAACACACACCATATTTAAAAAAACATGATTGAAACCCACGCTAATTCATCATTTTGATTGTCAAAAGTGTCATAAATATGTGACACATCAACACCCTCAAATTAGAACCATTGTTTGTCGTCAAGGAATGAAACAAAACCCTACAAAATGACTCCCAAATACAAACGCCTATTAGAAGATATACAACAGCCTAAATATAAAGTACATGACCCTCTCTTTTCACCAACTCAACTATGCAATGCACCAAACATTCCAACAAACTCACAAGGCTCAATTTATGACATTACACTACTCACAGTCAACCAAACCAATGTAAACAACAATGTACTAGTTAAATTAACAACCAAATAATGCAGTCATAGTGCCCTCACCACAAAATAAGTCTCTCACATGAATATAAACAAAATAGAGACTATAATGATATCACTCACGCTCTCAAATGAAGTTCAATCAATGAACATATATAGACCATCAACTTGCTCTTACTTTCTACACTTTAACTTGTGAATAGCTCATTTAGGATCACAACATGACTTTCTTTACTTGCACCGTAGGCTCTGGATTGGATAGGATATATTTGGGATATAAGTTACTATTTCCCCCCTCCAAGATGCTATATTGACTTAGTTACACATTTTTCTCAACCCCAAAATTATGTTACCCCTACTTTCTTCCTTTATTTATGCTGGGAGTGGTTTCCGCTCATTTTTTTATTTCCTTTCCTAAATTATTTCTCATTCTATTTGTTTTTCTGCTTTTTTACTCTTATTTTTCAGTTTCCTTGCATCCACAACCCATTTTTTTTCTTTTTCCTCTCATTTTCATACCCAAACTCTTTCCGCTTTCCTCTATAGTAGTCACCCTCAACTTAGACTTTAGCCTATGTTGAGGTGCACATCATCCTAAGAGAGACTAGGGCGAAGATAAAGGTCTACCATTAGATGGGAAATGTGAATTGTTTTATTTTGAAGAAAAAGGTCTTTTACAGGATCAAAGGGTACAATTTTATTTGGTTGGTTATTTTTAGGCTTAGTGGACTATTTTCAACAACGACCTATGATCCTGTCCTAATTAATCTACTCGATCATTTTAATAAGACTAATCAGGCAAGTTCTAGCTTACATATGCATCGTTTGAACTAGGAAATTCATCTCACACACATATGGCACATATCCTACACTATTCAATAATAATCAACACAGTAACAATCTAACTAGCATTCGATCGACAAGTCAATTAGTAAAATGCCATATAAAGATCCTAACAAGTCAATATTCACAATTCAGGTACATTCAAATAACAATTTTCAAAATTTTCAACTTGGAGTCATTTCTATTCAATTCAAAGCATCAGACTTCACAAGCTACTACATACTTCTATAGACTCTTGTATTAACAATAAAAATAACCTAAACATGGCAGTTCTACTAGATACTATGCATGAGAGAAAAGAAACATGGCAACCAAAAATCCCATGTGGGAAGAATGCCCTACCCCCCGTCAAAAGGTTGTGCATTATCTCCAATGAACGTCAGAATTCAAAAAAGTAAATACAAGAGATGCGATCATACCTGTGATGCCCTAGGCGTCAGTCGGTGGCTTAGACGTGGCACCAGCAATGGATGGTGTGCTCAATGATGTAGGCTCACTCGAAGGGTCATTACCTATAGCAAGGGTGGGTGTGCCTGCACCCCACCAGTGGTGGTCCCCTACTCTTGTTGAAGCTCCAACCCTCGCAGCCTCAACCTATTGCCTCTCTCTTTATTCTTGCTCTCTTGCTTTCCATTTCGAAGCCCGTGCTACTCCCGGAGGCACTTTGCCTTAGCCTTCACTGCGTTATCTGGATAACTGTATCTATCATGGCATTTTGTTTCCTTGCCCTTTTTATCAAGCTCAGACGCCAGAACTGTGTCCCACACCTCATCTAATCGAGTGGGCTGAGGAGGGGCAGAAAATAGCTTTATGAAGGCATCAGTGGCTATGGTAGGAGCAAAAATGACAGATTTTTCTTTAATTTTATCAAAGTCAACCCGTATCTCTGCCAACTGAGTCGAATCGAACCAACTTCTAGGACACCCAAACTATCAATCCTCTCCATTAGGTGCACCTCAACGCTATCAAATCTTATTTGTATAATCCCAACCTCTTTCCAGACCTAACCGCAAAAATGTTCCTTCGCTACCCGAACCTTAGACTGGACTACTCTTGGTATCCGCTCAATGACCTGGTCTAATAAGGCTCTTCCCCTTGCACCAAATATTCAATAAATGCATAAGGTACATTTATCATGATACATGTGGCGGTCGATATGGACAAAGTCAGCCTATTTTTTACCTCGGGCTGCTCGGTGGCCTCGTCAGTTGAAGGAGTTATAGAAACTCCCTCCAAGGATAGTGTGGCAGGAGGTGAAGTCGTAGTAATAGGTACGGGAAGAGATGGTCGGGCCGGTTTGTCCTTGTATAGAGGGTTATCCATGTCGTTGGTTAATTCCGTAATTGTAGACTTTGTGATTGTGGTGCGAAGATCATAGAAGCAACTTAATAGGACACCCACAACTTCACATATTTCTCGGATTAAGCACAGGAAAGGCAGTCTGGCTTTCTCATTGAAAGTTATATTACGAATCTCAGTCATAATCAAATGACCACTATGTAATCTATAACGACCCATAATATAAGCCACAAGTGATGCCTGTGACAGATTTAGAGTATTATGATTATCGATCGATCAGAGTCGGGTATGGTAAACTACCAACCAGAACTTGGCTACGAATGTGAAGGAAGCCTTTTTATTTAAAATTTTATTTTAGTGACCCTGGGGGGTCAGGGTCTGAGCAATACCCCATGCCTTAAACATAAATATAAAAAACACAAAAGTACATAGAAGGGGACATAAGTCGGTCTTCCTACTAAGATCGACCTACTTATCCCAATACTATAAAGGACCTAGAAACTAAGTACCTATAGAGAGGAATCCTCTTCAATAATTTTTTTTTAGAAAAGCATAAACAAGGGAGACTCTCTTATTACAAGACTAAGAAAAGAAATCTTATACTAATCCCATTCAAACAAGCTATAACTAAAAAAATGATACCCAATTTGAAAAAGTTAAAGGAAAAAAAAGTGATATAGTGGTTATCAATATCATACATCAATCAACTAAAAACAAATAAACTTTAGGAGGCTTCTTGACCCTTTTCAATTTCCTTCTTCTAAAAGTTGCCATTTCCATTCTTTCTAATAGATAACTTCCTTTGGCTGATATAGGAAATTGTTGATAACTGTAGAAGTATTAAGGGATATCAAACCTGTGACTCCATTTAGAAATATAATCAACAGTATTATTAGCTTCCCTGTAGGTGTGATCACATTAGAAAACTTCCAACTAATTAGTGAGATTTTGAAGCTCTCTAATATGATCTTGAATCTACCAGGGAAGTGATGAGTTTCCTTGGGTTGGTCACCCACGTAACATTCTCTCCCTCAATATCAATAATCTGAGCAATCCACCACAATATCTAGGTCTGCTCCTCTGGGTCACTTATGTTTTCCTCGCTTGTGACCAAGTGGTGCGGTGCTCATAAAGACTGGTCTAGACCTGTGTAGTGAATGCTGGGCGATATATAAAATGGTGGATGGTGCTCTCGGAGATGTCAACCCATACCACTAGTACCTGCACATGCTCTAGAGAGGGAAATCTTAATACTACGACCGTCTTCTTCTTTCTAGTCTTTAATATTGGAAGCTCTGAGAGGTTATCTATGATGACTAAGACTTTTGGTACAATCGCCTGTTTGCACATGCCCGTAGATCCTTTAGACAGTCCGTTAGTAAAGATGTCTCATTGTTTGAGTTTGACAACCTCTTTCTCATGAATTCATTAAGGTACAAATGATCCACGGGGTCACGTTCACTCTCAGCGGCTTCCCACTCAATACTATCCTGTCTTATTTCTTCTTCACTATCAGAGCCACTAGCCTCCTCTCTGGATTGCTTTTTTCTCCATTGTCCTCATTTCCCAAGTCTGCTGCCTTCTCTTCAGACTAGGAGGGAGCAGACTCTACCTCAGCAGCTTCCTTGGCCCTTGTGGTATAAGGTGAGTGAGGGAGACAGTCGTTGTGCACAGCACCTCTAAACAACTACAGGCCTCATTCCCTGAATCGTGATCTGAATTGTTAGCCAATTCCTTAGATTACAAGTCATGTAGTCGTGACTGAAGAGTCTTGTGTTTGGGTCCCATTTTACATGTAAATGAGGCAAATAGTTAGAATTTACAGATGATAACTTGACGAATTTAACAGGTACTCAGACTTCCCAAAATTTATACAAATATGACAATATCCCTTAAGAAATGATGTCGCTCAATCCATCATAGGATAATTGCACACAAAATTAGAACTACAAACTATTTTTACAGTGTTTTTAGTTTTCCAATTTTTTAAGTTTTTCTTATATGGTAGGTCTTCATGGACCGTTAAAGGTAACACGGCCCGTGAAAGGTCCCGTAAAACTGTGTCCATGAAAATTTTCCTCATTGTAGGACCACGGGCGACTTCACGGTCTGTGAAGAACTCCACAACCCGCAATGCTTTCCATGAAACCACACTTATAATTTTTTCTAAGGTGGAGACAATGGGCACTACCACGGTCCGTGAAGTGCAATATGAGCTGTGGAAAGTGACTTCATCCCCAACCTTTACGCTATCATCTACTCAACCCATTCATTAACAATAAGATTTTAATCCTATCTGCAACAATCATACAAGAAATTTTAGTTTAGAACGACTTCACTACTTCAATTTTGATCATACAAATCAACCCTAGGTGCAAAGTATTAAAAAACAAGAATTCACACTTGCACTTACTTGGACACTTGAACTCACTGGAATAGGACACAAATAGGACTTGGAATAGGGATGGTGAGGGTTGACTCTCTATCATGTGGCAGAATTGCGATGAATTTTGAATGAATTCGAGGAGTGAGAAGGTCGATCATAGTGAGTGATTGGTTCGGTGGGGTGAAACTTGAAGAGGGAGTGTGAATTTTGGAGGAGCGTAGGAGAAATGAAATGTATATGAAATTTGGGTAAAAACCCATTTTCTTATTATAAGTTGGAGTTGGGTCAAACTGGGTCAGGTGATAGTAATTTTAGTCGACCAAGGGTCCATAGACCGTGGTGGTGATCACGAAGATCATTACGGGCCATGAAATCCTTGCATGTTCACTAACTTTGCCAAAAATACAAAAAAAAATATACCTGGGGTTAACAGAAGGCTAAACAGTCTGTGAAGACTTTTATGGGCCGTAAAACCAACTGTGAGCCTGAAGTCCATTTCACCAGTTTCCATCACACCTCCTCACCATGGGTCGTGGTGCTCTATACAATCCGTATAGAAGCCTGTGGGGGAGTGACATACCTAATTTTTGGTATTTTCTCCTGCTTTGAATCTCAACGCTCACAAAACACACCGTGACATTATAAAAACTTTAAAAATAAAATTTAGCCTAACTATTAAAAGTACAATCCTTGGGTTGCCTCCCAAGAAGCGCTTGATTTCACATCACGACACGACACATGTTACTTGACTACTCAGACTTCATGCTGCCTCCCATGAAGCATTTGATTTAACATCGTGGCACGACACAGGTTCCTTGATTACTCAAATTTCATCAAGTTGGAGCTCTTCAACAATTTTTGTTTCTTTTTTTGCTCCTGAGTGAAACATCACACCCTGCTCGTTTACCTTGAACTTTTGCCCATATGGTGCTTCGAGCTCGATTGCACCTTGTGGAAATAATCGTACTATGGTGAAAGGTCCAGACCATTTTGACTTCAACTTGCCCGGAGACAATCTGAGTCTAGAGTTGAACAACAAAACCAAGTCACTGAGGCAAAACTCTCACTTCTCAGTACGCCGATCATGCTATAACTTCATTCATTCTTTGTACAAAGTTTCTCTCTCATATGCCCTCAAATGAAACTCATCCATCTTATTTATTTTCTCTAACCTCATATTGGCGGCTTCGCTCCAACTCTATTCAACTTCTTGAGTGCCCACAACGCCTTGTTATCCAACTTTGTAGGCAAATGACATGCCTTTCTAGACACTAACGGATATGGTGACATACCAATAGGTGTTTTAAAAGTTGTCTAGTATGCCCATAGTGCATTATCAAGCGTCCTTGACTAGTCAGTTCTGTTTGCATTAACAGACTTGGCCAATATCTGTTTAATTTCTCTGTTGGACACTTCAACTTGCCCGCTTGACTAAGGATGATATGGGGTAGCCACTTTGTTCTGCTTCACACCGTATTTAGCCAATAAATTTTGGAAAGTCATGTAACAAAAATGGGATACCACATCACTGATGATTGCTCAGGGAGTGTTAAATCTGGAAAAGATGTTCTTTTTCAGAAAACCAGCTACACTATTGCTTTCATTGTACGCCAAGGCAACTGCTTCAACCCTTTGGAGACCTAGTCAACGACAACTAGAATATACTTTATCCCATACAAACTCACAAATGTCCCCATGAAGTCGATGCCCCAGACATCAAAAAGCTCGACCTCCAGGATTGGAGTCATAGGCAACTCTTGGCATCTTGATATTGCACCTTGCCTTTCGTATTTTTCACAACTCTTCACTAGATCATATGCATCTCTATAGATGGTGGGCCAGTAATAACAGCATTAAAACACCTTTTGAGATTTTTGGGCTCCCTTATGATGTCCACCCATTAGAGACGATGACAAGTCTCAAGTATACTCAACATCTTAGCTTCCGGTGCACACTGCCTGATCAGATTGTCAGCACACATTCTAAACAAGTAAGTTTTATCCCAAAAATTCCTGTTCATATCATGTAAGAAATTCTTTCTCTGTTGGAATATTAGGTCCTCTTGCATCATATCACTAATCAAATAGTTGGCAAAGTCAACATACCAAGGAATGAGGTCAAGAGTAGCGGCTAATACCTGCTCATTTGGGAATGAGTCATCAATCTCAAGCTAGTCCCCATCTATTTTCTAAGATTTTAACCTCAAAAAATGGTTTGCTACCTTATTTTTCAGAACCCTTTCTATCCTTGACTTCGAAGTCAAAATCCTATAGCAAAAGAACCCATTGGATCAACCTTGGCTTCATATCTTTCTTCTCCATTAGGTACCTCAGAGCTGCATGGTCAGTGTGCATTATCACTTTTGTACCCAGAGTGTACCCTCTAAATTTCTCGAAGGCATAAACAACTACTAGCTGCCCCTTCTCAGTGACAAAATAGTTATTCTAGGCTGCATTCAGTGCCTTTCTTGCATAGTATATGGGGGAAATATCTTGTCGCGCTTTTTCCCTAGCATAACCCCTAAAGCAACACCACTCACATCATAAATTATCTCGAATGGTGAACACGGTCTGTAGCCACGATCACTGGTATTGAAATCAGTTTCTCCTCCAGACACTTGAACACTTTCATGCATGCCTTATAAAAATAGAACTTCACCTCCTTCTCCAATAACTTGCATAAGAGGTGTGCAATTTTAGAGAAGTCCTTGATGAAATGCCTATAAAAGCCTGCATGCCCCAAGAAACTTTGAATACCCTTCACAGATATAGAAGGGGCCAGCTTCTCAATAACCTCAATATTTGCTTTGTCCACCTCCAGGCCTTTCTCAAAAATCTATGGCCTAGCACTATACATTCTTTGACCATGAAATGACATTTTTCCAAGTTAAGAACTAGGTTGGCCTCTTCACATCTTTACAATGCCCTGCTAAGATTTAACAAAAAGTAATCGAAGTATCTCCTACCACATAAAACTCATCCATGAATACCTCCAGAGTATCCTCCACCATATATGAGAACATAAACATCATACACCTCTAAAATGTGGCAGGTTCATTAAACAGTCCAAATGGCATGCGCTTGAACACAAAGGTTCCATAGAGACATTTTAAGGTGGTTTTCTCTTAATCCTCCAACGCAATAAAAATCTAATTGTATCCAGAGTACCCAACTGGAAAGCAATACCAACCTTTACCTGCCAGCCTGTCTAGAATTCTGTCCATGAAAGGCATTGGGAAATGGTCTTTCAAGGTCCACTTGTTGAGCTTTCTTTAGTCCATGCAGACTTGTCATCCTGCGACCTGCCTTAGTGGAACCAACTCATTCTTGTCATCAGCAACAACTGTCATACCTTTCTTTTTGGGGACACACTTCACATGGCTGACCCAACTACTATCTTAGATCAGATATACCACACATGCATTGATCCACTTGATAATCTCTTTCGTCACCACCCCTAGCATAGGTGGGTTCAGTCTCCGCTAGTGCTCAATGCTAGGGATGTAATCCTCCTCCAACTAAATTTTATAAGTGTAGATGAATGGGGTATACCTATGAAGTTAGAAATGGTCCACCAATTGCTTTTGTATACCTCTGCAATACCTCGACAAGTTCTTTAACATGTTCCTCATTCAAATCTGCAGTAACAATGACTGGAAAAGTATTATTCTCACCCAAGAACACATACCTCAGATGACCTGGCAACTTTTTCAACTCAAGTACAAGTGGCTCCTCAATGGATGGTTTGACCGGAGGAGTTGGTTTATTCTTCAGATGTAGATCTAGATTTTTAGGAGCATAAGAGTGTGAAACTATGCCCTACAAAGAATTTACTATTTCATCTTACTCCTCTAAGCCATCACCCTAAAAGTCCATGATCACAACAACTAAAGTTTCAATAGTGAACCTTTCCTCAATAGATACTTCAATGACCGCTTCATCAGCTACATCGATCATGGATATCACAGTCATGTCTTTAGGCTGCTTATTTGATTGGCACATATTGAACTTCACCTCTTCATCTTTCATCCCAAAAGTGAGCTCGCCAGTTTGCATATCTACCAAAGCTCTACTTGTGGCCAAAAGTGGCCTTTTCAAAATTATGGGAACCTCAAAGTCCACCTCATAGTCCAAGATGACAAAATATGTATGGAATATAAACTTCTCAACTCTGACCAGCACATCACATAGAATCCCCACGGGCCTCTTCACTGATCGATCAACCATCAACAACCTCATTGAAGTTGGTTTGGGGGCTCTCAATCCCAATTGTCTGTACATCACTAGTGGCATAATATTTATACTTTCTCCCAAGTCACAAAAATCCCTTGCAAAGTTGAATGCACCAATGGTGCACGGAATGGTGAACGTGCCTGGATTCTCCTTCTTCTCAACTAAAGACCTTGTGGCAATAACACTATAATGGTGTAAGTTATCAGCTGGCTCGAAAGTAATTGTCTGCTTCCTTGTAACCAGGTCCTTTATGAATTTCACATAACCCGACATTTGCTCCAATGCTTCAACTAATGAAATATTAACAGAAAGTTCTTTCAGTATAGCAATGAATTTCAGGAACTTGCCATCCTCAACCTTCTTCTTCAATCTCTGAGGGAATGGAGGAGGCGGTTTGCAAATTGGTGACAATGGGTGTACTACCTCTATATCAACTTACTCTTTGCCTTTTGTCTTGTCAGTCAGATTTGGCTCTACTACCAGCTTTTTATCCTCATCATCATCATCCACAATAATAGTATCATTGTCACCACTCTTTGCATGCTCATCAGTGTCGGATGCAACATCCTTTTCCTGCTTAATACCTACAGGTATTGGTCTCGAGAGCATCTTGCCACTCCTCATAGTCATTGTCATACATTATCCGTTTTTCCTCGGGTCTTGCATTGTGTCACTAGAAAGTGTGTCATTCTTCCTCTTATTCAATGTCACTAATAACTATTCCATTTGATGCTCCAACGTTTAATAGAAGTGGAGTGTGAATCCACCAACTGACTAATATTGTACATATCGCCTTTCATGTCTTTGACACTAGTCTCAGTTGACCCATGTTGGACATATCACCTTTTAAGTCTTTGACACCAGCCTTAGTAGATTCCACCTTCTGTAGTACTTTAGCCAACATATCTTCCATCCTTGAATTTCTAGAACCATTTCCAACTCGATATCTATTTCCAGAGGGCATATACATACCGCTTCAATCGTTCTTAAAGTTGTCTTTATTTTGCCAGCTCCCTTGATCGTGGTTGCTAGCCTGGTCATAATATCCATCTTTTTGAAAATTCCGACCTAGGTTTCTAAAGTTGAAAATACGAAACCCCTCTGGTTGTTTAGATACTTTGCTGTCTCATCACAGTCTATCTTTGGCTCATCATACCTGTTTGCACCCCAAATTGCATTTACTTTCTCAGCACCTCCAGATAATAAGTTCTTGGTCAGTAAATCCATTTGGGTTTTGATGTAAGCCATGTCCTTGTCTCGCTCTTGTTCTCTCCTTTTCTTCTCAACCTACATCTCAAATGTGTAGCCCAGACCTCCTATCTTAGACTCTCTTATGTGCTATGCCTTGCTGGTCTTTGAAACTTGGTCCAAGAAAGCTAATTCTTCAGCGAAAGTCTTAGATATGAAAGATCCACCACAAGTTTGATTAACAATTGGCCAAGTCACAAAGTTGTAGGATCTGTAGAATAGCTCCATCAAGTGCTCATCTGCGAGATTATGTTTCAGGCATTTCTTCAACTTTTGACTAAATCTCAAACACTAGTCATGTAGTGCTTTATGGGACAGCTGCTTGTGTGCATTGATCTCATCTTCGATCTACAGCTTTGAAAATAGGAAGAATATCTCCAAAAATGCTTCTTTCACCTCTCTCTAGTTGGTAATCGAATCATGCGGGAGCTCATTTAGCCACTTGATTGCCTCCCCAGATAGAGCCAAAGGAAATAATCTCAGAAGGATCGTTGTTTGGCCAACTCCAAGGATATATGAAGACTTTCATGTAGCAATGAAGTTCATTAAATGCTGATGTCCATCATGTCTAGAAGCTCTTTTAAATAGATCCCCTTAGGTTCAAAAACTGGAGCATGGTGGTAGTAATGGTCAACTTCACGCCTGGTGGTAGTGGAGGAAGAACTATAGCCCTAATGGCTCCGACTCCATCCATATCCGGATCATCATCCTCCAAAGCAAAGTCAATGGGCCATTGTTTCCCTCTACCTCCTAGAACTGGTGGAGAATGCTGAGGTTCCAATTAATCTTCCACATCTTCCTGATCATCCCCCAGATTATCATTGTTACGATTGTAGGCTCTAACTTGAGCCTCCGCAAGTTCTCTCACCCTTTTCGCTTCACGCTCTTGTGCATTCGTCTTTTGAATTGATTTTTGTAGCTCAGGATCGTAAGGGATCAGTGGTTCTTAAATTAAGGTTTGTAACTTCGAATCTTCGTTGTAGTTGTCTTTTCCTAATCACAATCTCTCTCCCAAACAAGAAATGAATAGAAGTGAGTTTTAACGTGTGCACTCATTAAAAGGAAAATAAGATGAACAAAACTATAATGCATGCTAGAACAATGAACGAAAATCACCTATATGTTTGCCTACTTTGTTATTCCGTCATAGTTTCTACAACCCTAGTTATGAGATTTTTCTACTCATATTCATAAGTAAAGCGTTAAGAATTGGTGTAGAATTCATTAGAACAATACTTATATTTATGCAATAACAAATCTTTGATAAATGGATGAACAACGAATCAAGAAACGAATGAAACATGTATTAACGTTTGATTCTCAAAACTGGTTCAAAACTAAGATTCATACAATGTTCAATACCCATAAATTAGTAAAATTGCGTAACCTAGAAAATAAAACATGTGCGGGTATTTATAAAGTAAAAAACCAAATCCTAAATAAAATAGAAAAACTTAAGTCAACACTGGTTCATATACACTCTTCATGGCTCGTAGTGTTGTTCACATCCCATGAAAGTTCTCCGTGGTAATTGACTTGGCTCCACAACTATGTGGTCCTCTTCTTCTTCACGGGAAATCTTCACGATCCGTGGTGGGGTTTATGGGATTTTACTTGAACTTTACAGGCAGTCTTCATCATGCTCTTCACGACCCCCTACCGTGATCCATGATGAACTCTATACCCCGTCAAGGGTCTCGTGGAGTTTTACTTGGCTAAATTTTTTTTGCTCCTTTTTTCAACATCTCTTTTTAACGGCCAGCTTTCATGGGTCGTATAAGGATTTACGGCCCGTGGTGGCACTCGTGGACACCAACTTCAGTGAATTTTCAGCAAACACTCAACAATATAGCCCAATCTCGCGCATGACGTAATTTTCCTGCAAAATAAACACAATGCATATCATATTTACAAAAACATGCTTGAAACCCACGTTAATTCACCATTTTGAGTATTAAAAGTGTCCTAAATACTCGGCACATCAGCGACCCCCACCTAGGAGGCGCTCGGAGCAAAAATGGTTGCTACTATAAAAGCGGCCACCGCTTAAGCGTTTGTCCTGTCGCTTAAGCCTCCTCTGATGACCTCGCTTTCGCGGCGCTTAGGGGTCTTAAGTGGCCACCGCTAAAGTGACCAAGGACCTCTAAAGTGGCGACAGTAGTGACTGCTACAACAAAAAGTTGGAGCACAAAGCTCCAACATCAAATGGACCCTCGAAACTCAATCGGGGTACAAATGAATAAAACCAACAGTGCAAACCTCTTCAAAACGATATTTTGGACTCAACAGAGTAGACAAAATAACCAATATAAGTCGTCTCGTCAAAATATTGACCAAAATCAACACTTACAAAGAATTCACAAACAAAGCGCCTAAAGCCACAACCTCATCCCGAAAGCCTCGAGAATCGGACCAAAGGTCTTTTTAAACCAAACTCAATTTTTCGAAACTAACTGCTGACATAATTTTAATCCGAGCATGTTTACCAAGGATGTTAACCAAAGTCGAACTTTGACTAAAATTTCAAAACTAAAACACCAAAAAGCACAATCAACGAAAACACCGAAACCTGAATCAATCATCACACTAGACCAAACTAACCATTTCGGAGCTGATGAAACTGATGGAATCTTCATTCGACATCAGAATCTCCGGATGTTGACTAAAGTCATCTCTTTCAAATCTTAAACCTAAAAAATGGCCAAACCAACTCAAAACTCACCTGATCTCCTCAGGAAGTGTGCCACCCATCCCAATACCATATAAATGCTACAAGGAAGCTATGGGAAGGAAAAAAATAGTAAGAGATCGCAAAAACACGAAAATGACCACGAGGATCATTACACCACCGCTATTCTAGTTGGTATACTTAATTTTTTTTATAATTTATAATAACTAAACTCCTATGTCCTCACGTAAGCTAATAATTAGCCATCAAAAACCTAAAAATAGAAACAAAATCAATTATTTTAATTTTTATAGAATTGAAATTTAAGTTCTGACTGGTCATATTATTTGCAAAAGATATTTAGAATGCGAATACGATTTTTATAAATATGATTTATGCTTTCTATTTTTCAAGAGCTGTCAAAATTACTCAACTTAACTAATTTATTTGGAACATACAATCAAATCCGCTTTAAAAAAATAATATCTTGATAGTCATATAATATTGTAGATTAACCTCATATACTAGCTACTGCATATTATTATAGATATTCTTTTTCAATCTATTTGAAATTTTTGAATTTAAAGTTGAAATTTAAGATAAAATTATGTTTAGTTGTATTTTTCATAATTAGTTATATTTGGTTTCAATTTACTTTTTCTAAAATATATGAAATGTGATTAAATATGCAATCAAATTTAAATGAGATAATATTTTGTAAGAAAAAAATTAAGGTACAAATTGAAAAATTAATATGTTGACATTTTGCCTTGTTTCATTATTTTTCCTTTTTTGGTTAAAATCATTTTGTGCCCATGAAAAGCAGCCATGCACTGCGCACAAGCACACGTAACACTAAATAATATACGAAATGATATAATTGACCTCTTTTCACTATGATAAATGTGATATATAGCAATAAAATTATTAGCTACGATGTGAAAATTGTCGCTAATTTTTTATTTTTAATGACAAAAATTACATTTTAAGCTTAAATACACGGGACACATATTTTTAGTGACAAAACTTAAAAATTCGTAGCAAAATTTTGTCTGCCAAAACTTTTCCATTTAAATGAATTGACACCACTTATTGAATACTATTAGCCACGAATTGAAAGTTATTAGTGATACATTGTTTTTTCAGTAATGATGTTTTCAATTAGCGGCAAATTATTTTCTGTCCCTAATTTATTTAAGTTTTGGATACGGAAATTTTTTGTCGCAAAAAATATATTGATACATTGGTGACATTATTCTCTTTAAGTTAATTAAATTTTGTCGCAAAAAAATATATAGATATGTTAGCAACAAATTATAATTTGTCCTAAAATTAGTTAAATATTGGACAAAAATTTTTTGTCGAAAAACATATATTGATACACTAGTGATAAATTATTTGTTGTCATAAACCTAGTTAAATTTTGAATATGAAAAAAAAATCAAAAACAAATACATTGATATAGTAGCGACAAACTAGAATTTATAGTTAATCACTGGAAACTTCAATTGCAAATTTTTATATACAATTGTGACCTTAATTGTTATAATTAATAGTTTAAACAATTAGGGACAAGTGTATTATTTTCTCTATTAACCTACAATTTAGTTACAACAAAATTGTCACCGAAAAAATATATGTTTAAATGGCTGACCTTTTTGTAGTTAAAATGTGCGATTATTGGCTATGAAAAAAAGTTCGTTGTCACAAGTTATAAGATTATTAATTTTAAACACATTTTTAACCAACACAAAAAAAACTTTTAAAGAAATATTATATATACTCACCACACAAGCATAATTGTTTTTAAAAAAATATTAGACCATATTGCAAACAATCAATATAAGCTACAACACATAATAAAAAAACATAAAATATCTAAAAACCATTAAGATAGCTTGAACAAAAAATAATTACAAGCAAGGCCTCCAAAACTATTAAGAGTCTCAACAAAAAAAAAAAAATATTTTTTCATACAAATGTACAACAAAAGGCATCTGTGAGAATGTGCTTATTAAGAGCCATTGAAACTATTATAGCTAATAAAAGTCATATATTTATTTCAAACTAGTATTACGATAAAATAAGTCAGAAAACAAGATTTTTTTATAATGCATTAAAAAAAATACTAGTTTACGATGATCAGTAACACTCACCTTTATTGTTACGATAGTTTGTAGAATTTCCACAAATATATACGGCATTTATTCAACAGACGCTACAATTAACATGTAGACACCATAATCAAATCAAAAAACTCATATAAACTTCCAACCAGACTCAACGGAGATATCGAGACTTCCAACCGAGGCGATCTCGATGAAAAGTGAATCCCACACCTAAAATTTGATTAAAGTAAAATTTCACAAGGGGGCTCGGAATGAATCCGAAAGCCTTGAAATCTGCACAAAAGGTCCTTCTAGACCAAACTCAATGTTACGGAGCTAATAGAATCGTCAAAATTGCATTCTGAAGCTGTTTACCTAAAGTTTTAACTGAAGTCGACAATTTAAGTTTCAAAAGCCCCAAAACATGAAAACTTGCATAAAAATTAAATGAGCGATCAGGTGACCAAACTATCATTCCCAGACTTGGGATCGCTATGAGAACACTCTAAACGATGAAAAAAATTCTATAAAGAGGAAATAACTGTCACGACCCGACCTAGGGCCTCCTAGTCATAACACGACGATTGAAATCCCAAAGAACCCCAACCAAGCCTCTTAGCATAACATTCATGAGCATACATAAGGTAAATATGCTATAAACTAAATCATGATATAGAAGCAACATCTCAAATAGAACATAAGTCTCAAAACGAGAAAGCGGAAACATAAACTCTATATTATCTAACATGCCTTTACTAACTCGATGAGGCTGACTCGATAGGGGCATAAGACAAGTCCCTAGCTCCCCATGACAACATAAGTGTAATGATAAAGTTAAAGACAACATGAAGTAAATGTTTTGTCCTTAGAACATGAGAACTCACCAACACAAGACAATAACAAGCACTAGCCACAAGTGGGTGGAGGATGAATGTGATCGTCGGATCCTACATTATGATACAATGTAGGCAAAAAGTATGTTTTAATATATAGAATGCACTAAGTATGTGAGAAGATGCATGAACAATAAGCATAGGACAATAGTCAATATGAATCATGGATGCAAGACCAATACCTTAAAAACACGAATAAAGTCATGAAAACATTAAACATTATAATCATTGGTCAATGAATCAAAATACCATCATAAGTATTTACATATGTGGGTGATAACCATAACCGACATTAAGAC
Organism: Solanum dulcamara; assembly: GCF_947179165.1. Lineage (NCBI taxonomy): Eukaryota > Viridiplantae > Streptophyta > Magnoliopsida > Solanales > Solanaceae > Solanum > Solanum dulcamara. The sequence goes on along the minus strand of NC_077240.1, from coordinate 43,202,363 downwards.
CATGCGAGCTATTACATGAAATTTGATGATCCCACATCGAGAAGGGGGGAGGCTACTTGCCAAGGTAGGCTCCATCCAACATTATCATCATTGAGCGCTATATGTGGATCCATTAGCTAGGCCATAAAGGCAATCCTACTATGACAACGTAGTTCAAGAGACTAGAGGTTGCTACTATATCAACCCACTGAATACATATCATAATTATAATCATAAGTCATGTTTGCATAAATCATAAGCTTTTCATAATCATACTTCATAACCTTGTTCATAGGAATAGCTCATTAAGGATCTCAAGTCACCTTTTTGTTATGGTCTTAAGTCACCATGAAGGATCTTGAGTCACCTTTTTCATTAGTTCATTATCATGCAATGTGGGGGTAGGCCTTCCATCATTATAAATCCTTTTACATATAGACATCATTAGGGTCTTCGGTCACCTTCCTCATTAAGTATCCTAAGTCACCCTTACATTAACTTACTTGAAAAATCATCGTATCATCATTCATAATCTTCTTTGCATAAAGCATCTTTAATCTCATTCATAAAGCTTTCATAGAATATAACTTGAAAATCGTGATCATAACTCATCATAATTGAAACTAGCATATAGCTTGGGTCATTGAAATTCAACATGAAATCATGCAAGATGATGTAAATTATGCATAATTAGGCTAATAACATTGGAATATATTATAATTGAGAAGACCCAATATAAATCATGAAATTAGTTTAATTGAATACATCATAAGAGAATTTGAGAAGAAATTGTTGGAATTCCATGGGTGAAAGGTACCCATGGATGAAGTCCCCACATACCTAGATCTTGATGAGCCCTATATTGAAGAGAATGGAAGCTTGCCCTTGAAGAAATCCCTTGAATTGCTTGATGGAGAAGAAGACTCTTGGGAGGGAACCTTAGAGAGAGTTATTTGAATTTCGGGGAATTATGGTGAGAATGAGAGCGTTAAGGGAATTTAGGTTAGTTAATAGGTAGGAATATAGTCCCAAACCGTCCATGTACATTAATAAAATATAGAGAATGACCAAAATACCCCAACTTAAAACTGATTCTGAAACTCAGGACGGACCATCACCACAGCCCGTGAAGGTCAATAGGGACCGTACTGGGGCCATGGTGTTGTACTTAGCTTATGGGAAAGGGCCCTTGAAAGAGGTGCCCACCACGAGACCCACCACGGTCCATAAAGGGCAATACGATCCGTGGTGGTTGGAACGTGGTCCCTGACTTGGAAAGAGTTCTAAGGGTCTCTTGGAGGAGGTCATCATGGAGGGCACCATGGCTTGTGGTCCCTTGTCGTGGTCCTTTCCCTGCAGGTTCTGAACCTCCACCACGGTAGCACACCACGAACCATGGTGATGAATACGGTCCGTGCTGGCCTTCGTGGTCATCACCTGGTGCCAAAAACTGAAATTTTTTGGGAATTCGTCTTTTGAACCTCGTTTTAAGACTTTCCAAATTCCGAGGTCTTACAATATCTTATCCTTGGGAACATTCGTCCTCGAATGGGACTCAAGCTAGCATGAATGGAATAGGAAAGGAACATAACAGCCCAGCATGAATGCAAAACATCTTAAAAATGCATAAAACATGAAATTTTCAATCTCAAGCTAAAGCATGACTTTAAAACTCATTTTATGAACATGAATACATATGAAACCATGAGAAGAACTTAAACACATGATTTGGGCTAAATGGATCATGAAGGAACTAAATACCTCCACTAGGCACGAAAGAAAAGAGATGAGGATATCGGGATATCATATCGACTTTGGCTTCCCATGTAGCACCCTCAACCTCTTGGTTCCTACATAACACTTTAACTGAAGGTACTTCCTTGTTCCTTAACTTTTTCACTTGCCGATACAAGATCTCAATTGGGAGCTCCTCATAAGAAAGACTCTCTTTCACCTCCATGATGTCTAATGGCACAATGGATCTAGAATCACCAATAAACTTCTTCAACAACGACACATGAAACACCAGATGCACCGACGCCAAATCTATCACGACCCAACCCCGTAGATCATGACGAATGTCCAAGCTGGACACTCGCGTATACCCTTGATAACCGTAAGCAAACCTGTCGCTTGTTTGGGTCACAATGTATCAGTAGGCAACACAACTTATGAGCTGATGAGGCTATCGTAGCATGTGGGATCGTCCCATTATAAACACGTACGCGAGCTGACAAGGTTGCCACGACAAAGGGAACGTCCCAAAGCATAAGTCATACAGACACAACTGAACACACATATATACACAACCCACACACGTATCTACAGACCTCTAAGAGTACTAGTGATAACATATGGAGGGACAGGACCCCCGCCGTACTCCTGAATAAACAAATATATACACTGAAAGATCAGTACTAAAATTAGGCTCCGATACAATGGAGCTTTTTCCAAAACCGCTGAGTGGAGTCCTAGGCTGGCGGATCCCCAAAACACGCGTCGATACCTGCGGACATGAAACGCAGCCCCCCCCCTAAAAAAAAGGGGGTCAGTACGACATATGTATTGAGTATATAAGGCGTAAGAACATTAAGTACAAATGAATTACGAAAGCAGTCTTAATAATTGAATGCATGTGTAGCCAATATGTGATATTGTCCACATATCCCTGTATAATTGAGTTGGGTTCTATGGCGTATGGTGTGCATAGATTATAGTATAACCGTTCGTGCTGTGGAACGTACAACCCAATCCATGTATATAGCAGGTTAGTGCCGAGGAACATTTGGCCCGATCTCTATACCTATAACACGTTAGTGCCGAGGAACGTCCGGCCCGATCCCTATACATATAATACGTTAGTGTCGAGGAACATCCAGCCCGATCCCTATACATATAATATGTTAGTGCCGAGGAACATTCGACCCGATCCCTATACATATAATACGTTAGTGCCAAGGAACGTCCGGCCCGATCCCTATACATATAATGTATTAGCATATACGTAAAACTTGGTATCATATCAGACATCCCTCGAATATCATCATAAGGCATGTCAAAGAGCCTTTAAGCATAGGAGCTTACACATCCAATCACTACTCAGCCTATAGAAGGCTCAAGGGTAGTAGCTTAACTACTTTTAAGACTTCTAGCATTCAGGAGTGAACACGAGTTATGTTCGGAACTTATGAATGGAACTGCCTCCAAACTCGTATCATATATCAATTCACTTATATTTAAGACATTCCAAAAGAAAGGAGAGGCAAGCTTTACATACATTACTTTTCATCATATAGGAGCCTCACAAGGTACAAACTCAGCTATCGCAGAAGTTCTAACATCAAGAAGTGAATAAGATTTATGTGTTATACTTGGGGTTCTATGAATGGAATTATCCCCACATTTCATATACGAACCACTTATGGCTAAGACATGCCAAGAGACAAGAAGGATAGCTCTACATGCTCATCACTTCCTAACGTATGGAAGGCTTGAGAAGCCCTAGTTCAATGACTGTAAGAATGCTTTCATCAAGAAGTAAATAAGGACCGTGAATTACGCTTGGCATTTATGAGTAGATTTACCCTCAAGCTCACATCATTCATTACTTAACTTGAAGACATGCCAAAAGAAAGGAAAGGGTAGATTCACATACCTATTATGGGTTAATCGCATCCAGACTCGCTTCGCTACTCCTTTAACCTATTTAACACGAAAGTAATTCTAAGGTTAGTGACCTTCAACTTTCCAGCTTGTAATTCTACCACCAATTACCCATAGGAACCAATCCCTTATCCATTTCCTTAGACTAGTTTATTACTAGTTCCGAATTTAGCGGAAATCGAGCAACATCTCCCTATAACTTGCCCTATCCAAACTTCTGTTTTCACCTCCAAACCTTAGCAGCCACATTAACAATAACAACCAGCAGCTATACAACATTGAATTACGACAATACGATGCAATACAAGGTCCCAACGACTCGCCCAAAATCATTATACCAAAATAGGGTTTTTAGTCTTTATTTCGTAAAATCTTAACCACACCAAAATGGAGGGTTACATGGCTGCAACAAGCAGCCTATACAGTCATTTTTAACCATGTTCCAGCCCTGCAACACTACAAAACAATGCCCAACACAACACCACAATAACAACGACTCTAACCAAACTTTAACCCGTTAGAATAACGTCAAATCAGCCCCTACATGACCTGTAACGTTCTTTGATCGTAACATGTATATTTTCATGTTTCCAATACATATTTATACCTTCATAACATGTCCAAACGCTTAAACAAAACGTGGGAGAAGAGAACCACACCATACCTTGCCAAAAATCACCTTTGGAAGCTCTTTAACATGCTGAAAGTTTGCGGGTTGTTCGCATCACTTCTTTGCTGCCCCAAATAGTTAATTTACGTTATTAATACCTTCCTTTCATCGTAGTACACCATAGATAATTAATTCACGGAACGAAATCGGAAAGCGTACCTCAAATTGGCCAAAGCCATGGCTGCCGTAGCTCTCTCCCTCTCTACATTTTTCTTTTCTTTTTCCAAGTTGAAAGATGAAGTCTAAATGAAAGACTAATCATCTTTACATGTATTTATACACTCCCTTAGAGTGTGACACGTGGCAGCCCCCTAGGGCGCCACCTCATCCATGCGGTCACTCACATGCAGCCACATGGCAGTGGGGTCCACCCCAAGCAGGTGAGTCACCTACTTGGTCCAAGTAGGTGCATCACCTACTTAGTCCAAGTAGGTGCTACGCCTCCTTCTGTCTCTTCCGTGGGTTCATAATCTCGTCTTACTTTAAGAGCCTATGTATTTCTTGCTACTTAAGCTCGACGTGTACTCAAGTAGCTTAGTTATGTAAGACTTCTTAGTCGGTAGCTTATGCAAGCAAGTCGAGTTCCATGACTTGTTATTTGGCCTCCAACTCCTTTCAAATTCTTATAACTCTATTTCCAACATTCCCTATTATGGGGCATCACATCCTTCCTTCCTTAGAGTTATTTGATAACGTTTAGATACTTTGGGACACGTGGCAACTTTTAAGAATCTTAAGAAAATGTTCTGAGGCACAAAAGTATGGGGCATAACAAAATCAGTAGGCAAATCCAACTCATAAGCCACCTTACCAATCCGTTTCAAAATCTAATATGGGCCAACATAGCGAGGACTAAGCTTCCCTTTCTTACCAAAACACATCAGACCCTTCATGGGTGAAATTTTCAAGTAAACCCAATCATTAACTTCAAATTCAAGTTCTCTTCTTCTCACACCTCAATAGGAATCTTGTCATCTTTGGTCTGTCTTTAATCTATCTCTAACGAGTCTAACTTTCTCCATAGCCTCAAATACCAACTCGGGTCCTATCAAAGCAACTTCATCAATCTCGAACCAACCAATAGGAGATCTACACCTCCTATCATACAAAGCCTCAAAAGGAGCCATCTCAATGATAGATTTACATTGCTTACTTTTATGCATTATTTTGAGTTAAAGAATGACATATTTTATGTCTTAATTGAGAGAGGAGTTTGAGTATATATTGAGTTGAGAAGTCTATTATTTACTGATTTTTAGCATAACCTTTATTAAGTCTAAATGAGTTTTGAGTAATTATGCATTTGTAGATACTGAGCTGTGAAATCAAAAGCTATACATTATATCTTTACTGAGTTTGAGAAATATATTATTTTCAAAGACAATGTAATGAGTTGAGGAGAGTTGAATAAGACTGAGTAAAGTTCAATGAGACAAATGAGATATTATTTTGAGTATTTTCACTCACTTGAATTCATGAGAATAACAATATATTCAGGGAGTAGTATTGGGCATCGATTCAGGAAAGAGTATAGAACAACTCAAATCTCGTAAACTACGTAGTGAGCGTAGGATAGGATCGTACTGTTGGTTCGGACAACTCCTCACTTCAGTCCCTGATACAGACTTTTATTAGATCCATGAGATGAGTTGCGTCCCTTACCCTGGCAAGGTATTGGATCATCATGAGGCTCATAGTGATGATTTCAGTTAGAGAAACTCTAAAAGAGTAAAATATTATTTTTCTACTGAGTTGCATTTTCTTATTTATATTTTGTAAAGCATTATCTTATTCATATATTGCATTCTTTATTATGTTGAGTTAATTCATTATTGATTCCATTGACTACTCTTGAGTAAGTTTCCTTTCAACTATTTTACATACCATATATTCCATGTACTAACGTTATTCAATGTTGCATCATTTTATGATGTAGATACAGGTAATAGAGATATCAACAAGCTCATCGTTGAAGATCAGTTTCATCCTAACTTTTGGTTAGACCTCCTTGTATTCAGAGGAACTCTTTGGTCATTTATTTTAGTCATTACTTATTAGTACTTTGAGGTAGTCATGGGGCTATCCCAATACCTATTCAGAGTTAGAAGCTTCATAGATTAGACATTGACAGAGTATTGGGTATATTTTCAATTTCAGATATTATGTTTTAAAATTGTTCCTTTATCTAAATATTGAGTATTTGTGACTAAATTTGATAAGTTGCATTTATTTTCCTTGCATGCCCATCATTGTTAAAGTATTTTCTAATTGAGTTGAATCTTCTGTTAAGTAGTTAGCTAGGACAAGGATTCACTTCGAAACTAGGAATGGTTTCTGAGTCCAATTTGTTCTTTTGTCGATGGGGCCTTAAAACAAAATGAAAAATAAGAAAAATGATTCATTCGCCTTTCTAAGAAGAGTAGGATCTTTGATTGATTTGTCCTTCCCCCTCCTTTCTTAGTAGATTATTAGCCTAGGGAATGCCTAATGAGTAGACTCGGAGCGTGACAAACTTGGTATCAGAGCATGGAGTTCAAGAGTCCTAGGATGTCTATGAAGTCGGGTCTAGTTAGCTCCTACTCCTCTTTTAACATAGGATCCTTCTTGGTCCTTTTTACATGACATTCTTGACTGCCTCCGGTTCGGTAGGTCGGTCGCCCTCTACCCAGTGACTAGCCCAACTATGGAGCAAGGTGTACACCGCCACGTCGAGACTCTCTTTCGAAAGTGAGATACCAGCTTTCATAAGAGGGAAATATCACTCTGTTATGCAGCAGGGTAGTGTTCATCTAACTAGAAATTTGGATGAGTGGCAAAGAAAAGACGTGCACGCTAGTCTATCAGAAGGAGAAAGCGAGGGAGTGAGGTATCAGTGTGAAGCGCGCCACATCTACGATGGGTAGGCTACATGACTTCCAGAAATTGTCTCACTTATTTCATACTCCAATTCGTGCAATAGAGTTTAACTCTATAAAAAAAGCTTTTCTAACTCATTTGTTTCACGTTTTCAGATCATGCCTTCAAAGCGCACTCTTAGTCATAGGAACGTTGCCGATAATGAGATTCCACCAACTGCTATGCCTCCACTATTTGGAATGCAGACTAGGAACATAGCCCATGTGGCTGAACAGGAGAATGAGAATGGAACTCAGGAGGTTCCACAAAAAAGACATGAGAAAGTGAGGAATTTAAACTGACTAGTGAACTACGAGTAGGAACCTACGATCTGTAAAAGGTTCTCTGAGTCGTAGGTGGGACTGGTAGGTCCCTCAACACTTGGCAAAAATCTGAGTTTCTAAGAATCATAATACGAGTGGCTTCTACGACTCATAAAAGATTCTATGGATCATACAAAGGGTCAGGAGAAGGAGCCCTAAGCCAGTCTTGAAACCCTACTCCACGAATGGGTTTCCATGAATCGTCAAAAAGTCTATGGCCCATAAGGTCCCCTCAAAGACTCGATGTCACATTCCGGTAGATACTGGAATGCGCACAAGTTCCTACGACTGGTCTTATGACCCTTACCAAGTTTGACGAGCCGGAGGACAGTCCATAGACCCCAAGCTCTAATTCCCTCTATGGAAATCTACGAGAAGTTCCCACGACCCGTCTTAAGGTCTATGACTCATAGAAGGGTGGTCGTAGACCCATCAAGTCAAGAACCAACCAATGAAGTTCAATTTTGGGCCTTCGTCCTATGATTTGTCTTCTACATTCCATAGGAAGCTCTATGGTCCGGAGAACGATCTGTGGCTACCTAGATCAGTTTTTAATGAAGGGTAAAATTGTCTTTTCCCTCATTTTTCAAATCAAAACCCTAACGTTTTGAGACTAATTTAGGTCCCTTATCAATATTGAACATGCCTTTTCTTTCATTAATACTTAGTATATTTGAGAGCAATGATTAGAGAGGAGAAAAGCTAAGGTTCAAAATTAACACTTAGTATATTTTGAGAGCAATGATTAGAGAGGAGAAAAGTTAGGGTTCAAGCGTTTCAACCAAGTTTTTCGAATTTCGTTCAGATCATAGATCTTTCAAGTATGTAAGGCTAATCACAACGTGGAGTAAGATTGTCCTCATGCCCTACATCTTTGTTCAGATAGTGTGAGTTTGAGTTTCAATCTCATTAAACTGAGTTTGAATTAATTATGTAAATCTTTTATTATGTTCCCTGTATAATTACTGATATTTAGATTATTCCTACGAGTTCAAATTTTTGAAATTGTTGTTCATGTTCGCATTCACATGAACCCTGGTTGAGTATCTACACTGTTTACTTTTCTATTCTATTTTGAGTTAAAGAATGGCATATTTTATGTCTTTATTGAGAAAGAGTTTGAGCATATATTGAGTTGAGAAATCTACTATTCACTGATTTTGAGCATGATCATTATGGAGACTAATGAGTTTGAGCATTGCACATTGATTTTTGAGAGTGAGATTGAGAACTAAAAGTTACATCTTATGCATTTACTGAGTTTGAGAAGTGTAGCTATATTTATTGAGAAGACTTGAGTTGATAAGAGTTGAGCTAAACTGAGTAAAGTCCAATGAGACTCGAAGGCCCCTCCGAAAAGGCGGAGGCCAGCTGACCTAGGAACCCTTGTAGAGGCGGCCAACACTCCGTAGGTGCGAGCCTAGGCTCCGCAGGAGCGGCTACACCAGCTACTGTTGCACCAGCACTTGGGATTAAAATACCAAGTCTTTACCGGACCCTCAGAATTTGCTCGGGATCCCACCAATGCAAACAGAATATGCAACCCACTCAAAAAACACATTTCAGACTCAACAGAGCTAACAAAACTTCAAACTGAGGTCTTCTCAACAAAAAGTGGGTACCACACCCAATTTCAATTTTTAGCCGCTTTCCACAGGGGCTCGAGATTAGACTGAAAGCCCCAAGAACTGTACAAAAGGTCCTTTTAGACCAAATTCGGTGTTCTAAAGCTAACATAGCTGTTAGAATTCCCTTGTGAGGTTGTTTACTTGAAGTTTTGACCAAAGTCAACCATTCAAGTTTCAAAAGCTCCAAAACACAAAAATATGCATAAAAACCAAAGGAACGACCAGGCGACCGAACGACCAGTGCCGACAAGTCATAAATGACTTGAGGTTGCTATAGGAACGCTCTAAACGACGAAAAAAAGGCATTAACACAAAAATGACTTGGAGGGTCATTATAACATCCACTACTAAATATGACTTTCATTTGCAAAAGTAAGAGTCATAAAGTACTTGAAGGCTAAAATAAAACCTAGGCTCTGTGGACTCAAACCACCCAACCAAAAAGCGACAACATCTACTATATAAGGCCTCAAACGAGGCCATCTGAATAATCAAATGGTAGTTGTTGTTGTACGCAAACTCTGCCATAGCCAAATACTGGTCCTACTAACCTCGAAAATCTAAAACACAAGCACACAACATATCCTCCAACACCTTAATAGTACATTTCGACTGCCTGTTGGTCTACAAATGGAAAGTTGTGCCAAGTTCAACGCGAGTACCCAACTCCTCTTGAAAAGTCCTCTAAAAGATGAAAGTGAAATGAGAAACCCTATTTGAGATTATAGACACAGGTACCCCGTGAAGACGAACCACCTCCCAAATATAGATATGAGCCATCAAAATACAATATATAAGTTGCACTCATAAACCTTCAACTGCCTCGATGCATATGCAATAACGCGCCTTGCTGCATCAAAATACACCAAAAACCAACATCAGATGCATCACAATACACCATGAAGCCCTCTCCCCCAACTGGAAGAGTCAAAATAGGAGCGATGGTAAGCAACAACTTGTGTTTCAGAAAGGTCATCTTACACTCCTTTGACCATTCAAGAGGAATATCCTAGCGAGTCAACCAAGTCAACGGTGCTCAATAGTGGAAAAATCCTCTACGAACTGTCTGTAGTAACCCGCTAATCTGACGAAGCTACGAATCTTAGTAACTGAGGTGGGCCTAGCCCAATCACGAATAACTTCAATATTCGTCGAATCCACATAATGCCATCCTTGGACAGCACGTGCCCCAAGAATGCTATAGACTCAAGCCAAAACACACACTTTGAGAACTTGGCATTAAGTCTTTGATCTCTCAAAGTCTGGAACACAGTCCTCAAATGTTGTCCGTGCGCCTCCCTACTCCACTAGTATACCAATATGTCGGTGATGAACACAATGAAAAAGGAGTCAAGATAAGTCATGAGTATACGTGTCATCAAGTCCATCAATGCCACTGGCATTTTTCAACCCAAAAGACATCACTAGGAACTCATAGTGGATGTATCGAGTCCTAAATACAACCTTAGGTATGACTGCCACCCTAATCCTCAATTGATGGTAATCAGATCTCAAATCAATTTTAGAAAACAACAAGGAACCTTGAAACTGGTCAAACAAGTCATCAATACGAGGCATAGGATAATAGTTCTACACCATCACCTTGTTCAACTACTTATAGTCAATACACATCCTCATAGATCCATCCTTCTCCTTCACAAACAAGACCGGGGCTCCTCAAAGTGACACACTAAGCTAAATGAATCTCGTACCTAAGAGATCCTTAAGTTGAACACTGAGTTCTATGAGCTTTGCGAAGGCTATACTATAAGGCAAAATAGAAACAGGATTAGTGTCCGGCTCAAGGTCTATTGCAAAGTCAATATCACACTCTGGGGGAAGGCTAGGTAGGTCTACGAGGAACACATCCACAAGCTCTCACACTATGGGAACTGAATCAACTGTAGGGCCTTCCCTACTAACATCTCGGACATAAGCAAAGTAAGCTAAACACCCATTAGCAACCAATCTTTGCGTCTAGATATAAGAAATATCCCAGTCGGTGTTGTCACGCCCAAAGCCAAGAGGGGTAGACAAGAAACCTATGAGCACATGTTATACAATTAACCGGTACTAAGTGGAGAGAACTATTCATAAGACGATATTAAAGGACTATGCATAAACATTATTGTCCATCTAGCCGCACAACTACAATAAACAATTGAGACTATTACTACACATGATAATTTTACATTGTCCAAAAAGCCTCTAATAGAATTTGTAACGATACACTGACATCCATTTGCTCCAGATAAGGAAAGAGCTTACCAACTGCTTGTTGAATATGTAGTGGGTTCCTAACATGGAAGCCTGCTAGCCTGTAAACCCGGTACTGCATTTACAGAATGCAACACCCCCGAACATTAGGACGTCAGTACATATAAAACATGTATTGGTATGTAAAGCAGACAGAATAACTGGTAGGCACGTACATATAATCATATAAATCAGATTTTAAAACGATAGACTTATATATGAGCGTACAAGTAACCAACATATAATATAGAATTGTAACCTATATACTAGTCTTATTAGCATATCATACTCCAAAGTGCTAATGATGAACAACTACGGATGTACAATTAGAAACTTTAGTATGAAATTATAATTCATGAAGAACTTTATTAGCTTAACATATAATGTGTTATACCTTGTTCGTTATTTTATGTCACCTAACGGTTTGCCTAGATGATGTCGTGGCAATTTTTAATACAAATGATCATATGATGGCCTACCAAAGGCGATCTATGGCAAATTTATGGCTTGTGTTGCCTAAATACTCATGGTTGTGATTTCATACACATTTAAATGAGGTATGACACAAGGTGCGCCCTTTGTGGGTTCGCATATGAAGGTCTTGCCCGCCGGCCATATGTGCCATATATTGGCTCGAGTTAGGGGAACCGATGCATGGCATTCCGACTGACTCCAAATGCAAATAATGCCACAAGGGAGGGTACGCCACAATCTTTGGGCTCACTATAATGGTCTGGTCTGAATCATGTACCAGAATCACGTCGCGCATGGGTGTCAAGTAAAACCTATGAATACCCTCCCCTCGATAAGGGTAGATTTTATCAAGTGATGCCTTCAAGGTCTATGACAAGTAGATTACGATAAAATCATTTTGCCTCTTCAAGTATAATATTTGTATAACACTTGGCTTCTTTAATCACGATATCTAATTATGATAGCAGTAGTTCTTAGTTTTATTTTATGCCTATGTTGCCAATGAAATCAAATATACAAGTGAAATTGTGCAATGGCCATATATTCTTATTTATAACACGTGATAGATATACCGTATGACTCGTAAGAATTTCGAGTAAAGACATTTACAGTCATGCGAAACATTATGAGTACTCAACTCGAAGGAGTAATACGAATATTGCAACTTCAATAGATAGACGTAAGTTGTGAAGACAAGAAAGTTCAAGTGGGACGAGAATATAGATATTTTGACCATATTAGACATAGAGTCATGTGTTTGACATGTAGAGAGTGAAGGATATATTCACATATATCAAGTAAACTATACTGACTCTTTTAGGAGAAACAAGTGACTAATTAAGGTTGTGCCTTAACGGCGGAGAAAGTTTTAGCTTTACATACCTTTGGTACCTTCCTAGTTAATGGTAGTACCACATGTCTCCAACAACTCGACCTGCGAGGGTGTAGCCTTTACATAGCCCACTATTACCTTTTATCATCCAATAGGCAACAAATTTACTACAAAAATAATATATGCGTTCATCAATAACCTGTAGATTCATCCAATAATTTACCCCAATGTTTTTCACTTATGTTCAAATCCAATCAAATTCCTTAACAATCATTGGGAACAAATTCTTTATTTTTTTAACTTACAAAGTTCGATATTAAATCTGCCCCATCAATAGAAACACCCAAACACTCCACCTTTATCATAATTTTATCTTTTCCCATTTTCACGAACCCTAATTAATAAGACCCATTTCAAGAGCTAGTACGAAATTCAAATCAAGTGATGACTACCACTTTATAGTACCTCCCAAATATGTAATCTATAATTGAATTCGAGTATAGGGTAGAGAAATTACCTAATTGAAATCAAATTTCAACTTGAACTCTTGATAAATTTCCAAAATTCTTGAATAATGATGGATAGTTGTCTATGAGATATGGCCACTGTACGCCCGTTATTCCTGAGAATTATTGATCAACTTTTGAGTTCTCCTCACGTGAATCCTCTGAAGAAGTGAGGCAGAAAGTACTTGATGGTTATTTTCCTTTGCTGGAAAGATTTCCCAAGGGAGAGTGCCTTTCTTTTCTCTCCCTTTTGTTATTTACTTCACCTAGACTTTAATAGGAAAATAATAACGACCCACTTACCAAGTGTTGATATGTTAAATGAGGGTCACTTAATTTCCTTTTTTCCAGCAATCCATAAAATGACCAAATGCCCACGAACAACCAAATAAAACATTATACTTGATACTTACACACAGTATAGTAGTGCACTTGGGAAAAATCCTCACGTAGACATCTTTGTATACCTCTTTTATTATTTTCAAATCATTATTTGTATTTCCTCTGGAACTTCTTAAATATCAATCTGTTTATGCCGCTAGGAGGTTGACTTAAAGGCCATTAATTTGGTATACAGTGCACTACATAACCTTTCCTAGATTAGGATTTTTAACCGTCTAAAGTATAAAATTAAATTCGGATTATTTTTTTGGAGGCGCTACATCCTCCCCCACTTAGGATCATTCATCCTCGAATGATGCTTGTAACTTAATTCGAGTTCCGAAATTACCCAAGATATTTATGAGATCACCCAGTCAACTTCCATTTCACTTCACCCATCTTAAGGCCTTAAAATTTGGCTCTCCTGAAATATCCAAAAATTTTGACAGAGTTTCCTTTGTATATAGGCCTATTGAAAACCTGTCAGCTAGCCAGAACACATACATATACGCTTCACAGAGCATCACAACTATTATTATACTTAATAAATAATATACGAGGCTCCATTTGGCCTTATACTCGCACCAACGTTATAACAAATACAGAAGTTTACCTTATACTCTGCATCTGGAAGCTGCATCCATGTAAGACTCTAGAATCATAGGCGTCACAATAAATAGAATACATGAAAGATACAAATGAAGCTCCTCTTGGCCCTATACTTTTACAAGATGTCTTATGAAAAGTAACATACTTACTATAACTCACCTGAGTACTACAATTGAGAGTCAGAGATAAAAACACAAATTACATCCTTTGATCGTTGGCATAGTGTAGACATTTGGAATGCCAGGTGCAACATAGCTAGCTCTGGAATTTAACTTACCTCTTAGGACATTGGGTCGATCTATAAATGCTATTTTAAGGTTTCTATACCAAGGGCTCAACTGGTGGTTATTCCTTCTTTTTTAGTAACAAATGACTTGGGTTCTTGACAATCTCTTGGACAATCGAATGGGATACCTTTCTTTACCTTTGCATATGGATGACTAACCGTATCCTTTTACTTAAAAAGATATATGTTAAGGAAAATAACATTGAAACAATTAAGTAATATAGAAATTATAGCACATAGGAAATTAAGCACAAAGAATACGTAATTATGTAAACATGCGAGTCACAAAGAAGGGGCTTTGATCTATAAACGTGTAAATCTAATACACATGTAACTCATGAACTAGTGAACTATAGGAGCATGTATATGAACATGTAAACTATAAAATAGCATGTAAACAAGTAAACCATAAAGCAAATGAATTATGATGTGAAGAAGCATATCATATGATTTCATAAACAAATAAGCTATAAGAAAATACTTAATACATGGACTTTTAAATCGAAAATATATAACATATAAATAAACTAATTGTGATACATATATACATTATAAAAGCCCCTCATACATGGGCTCTAAAATCATAAAAATATGTAACACACATGCCACTTATATATCGATATCTTATAAGCAAATAATGTATATTACTTGAGCAAATAGACTTGCAATATTTTTAAAAATGCAAGCTATGAGACATATAATACACAAATAACTATACCATGAGCAAGATGACATAGATACAAATAATTTTCAAAGTCTATGATTCATAATCAATATTTTATGATGCATATGACATATGGATAAGTGATTTGTGACGCCTATAACATGTAAGCGAATAACCTATGATGCTTATGACATGTGGACCAAAAACTCACATTATGTATGCATATAATATGTATCAAAATGTTTCAGGAAACAAGTAACGTAAATATACAAATAATTTAGAAACTATGCAACACGCAAATAACCATTTTATGAAGCATTTTACAGATATGCGCATTTTTTTATATAATATATGTAACATATAAACACGGATTCATGTAACATACAACCTATACGTAAATGATCTAAAATACATATAACACATAAACAGTAAGTTCTCAAAACATGTAGCATATGGATGAATACTTTATAAAACACACAGCATGTAAACACTTTCTTTAAAGAAAACATAGAGCATATAAACAAATAATTTATGTAGCTTACGGACAACCATCTAGCCTAATATATCATATAAACAATGATTCAAATAATACGTGGCCTATAAACAAAAGATCTATGATACCAAAAACATGTACATAATTAACTCCTGAAGGGTGCACAACAAATAGCTAGTAGACTTATGAAAATAAGTAGTAGATAAATAATTAAGTTATAAAATGTATAACACGTATAAAACTCATACGTAAGTGAGCTATATTATATACATATAAGGTTCATGATAACATAATCCCATAGGCATCTAATGCCTTTGTAAACTATGAAACACCCTATAGGGTCATCTAGTCGCAACTTAAATACGAGCATATTGTTGCTAGTTCTAGATTAAAAAGGGATAATCCTACCTATACTTCTGTACTTTGGTTCAGAACTTATAAAGCCGATCTGTCCTTTAGCACTTGAAAGCTCTTTCCACATTTTTTCCAATCTCAAGAACTGACTACTCTTTAGATCAATCTATTATTGAAGCAAAGGTGGAGAAAATCTTTTAAAAGCTTCCTACTATAGTGGCCAATTGAAATGACTTCTGTTTTCATGTCATCACGTAATACATTCCCAGGCTCAATATCTGATGGCCTCTGTAGATATTAATGAGCAGATGAATAAGTAGGGTGCCAAAAATGTTATAACCAGAGAATTCTTGTGTACCACATACTTATGGAGTCATCTCGTGGCCCCTTTGTGACATCTGAGGATTATCCACCTTTGGTTTCTTTCATAACCTCTAGTCTAACTATGCTTGGTGGATATGCCCTTATTGTATAACTAATAAGGGTGATCCAAACCCCTTCTCTTTAGTCGGGCTATGATTAGCGAGCTTACTTTGAACGCGTATCATGTGAACTGAGAAACCTGGACATCCCTGACATAGGGAAGTGATTGCATAAGCTTCATTAATAGATATCTTATGAAATGTTTAGTCAGCTGACGGTAACCTAATCAACTTCATATATACACTGTCTCTCCTCTTACTAGGGTGATGGACGTGCTTTCCTGAGCACCACACTGGATCAATATATCCTTTATAAAGAAGATTTACTAATTATCTTACCAATTCCCTCTGTTATCTAAACGGGGTACTGAATCTCATATGAGCCATACCTTAACTAGGAGTTCTATTCGATGAGCGTACTTAATCTATGTTATTCCAATATCATTTTTTTTCTATACCATAATTGTAAAAATTGTCTTCTTATAAGCAATTAATCAATAGTATGTCTTCCGCTACTCTAAGCACATCTGATAAATCGTAATTTATGTCTAACTCTTCGATATTCTTCGACTCTAATCTTTGATCGCATATTGACTTCTTACCTATAACATAAATGAAAATGGGGCACCTCTATATAGATATTCTTATAAAAATTGAAATCCTTATCCCCGATCTTGCTAGCCATAAGAGGACTCACACTAGTCATTGCCTAATTGGGATAATCAATTATACGTATTCTATAATAATTACTATGTGCTCAACTTGAATAATGACTGATAAAGCACCTAAGCTTTCTCGGTCAAATAGGAGAATCGCTAGTTATAGTAGTGTGATACATTTACCTTATAATCCAGGTTACTATCATACTATCGACTTATAAGGAGCCGATTCAACTACCCATATTCCTAATATATACATAATCCTAAAGGTCTTGGGGGTATCACCAGGAAAGTATTAACATCCTCTGAGGCTTATATCCTACCATTACAGGAGAGATCTTAGACGTCGACTATATTCGCCTAAAATCATTGTATCGGAAAATGTCATTTCTCGTCTTTGTATATGAACAACCCTTAACTGAATAATCATATAAGTAATTTCCTCTTCAGCCCTGCTCTAATAACCTAGGGATAACAAAAATGCAACTATAATTATAGAGTTCACCTGAATCTCTACATGACCTTTATTCTGTAAGCAACTACAAACGGGAAGGGTCAAACTCACCGGGCAATCTTGAGTCCTAGTTTGAGTCTCATGGATGGGGTCCTAGCTGGAAATTGCCTTTTGGCACGGCTAGTATTTGGCCCATTGATCTGATTTGAGGTTGCCTTTAATAGGTAGAATTTGTATGACAATTAAGCAGAGTGTGAATCAAAAGTAACTCTTTATGATATGGCTCTGTTGCGCGATCTAGATCATGCAAGAAGGTCAGAGTTCCTAAATACCAAAGCAGTTCCCCCATTATAAATGTCGTGTGCAACACATCCATAAGTGAGAATCTACAAGATTCGGCTTCGTAGACTCTCTGAGACACCTTGAACCTAGCGCTCTGATACCACTTTTGACACGCCCCAAGCCAAGAGGGGCGGACAAGAACCCTATGAGCACATGTTATACAATTGACCTGTACTAAGTGGAGAGAACTACTATTCATAAGACGATATTAAAGGACTATACATAAACATTATTGTCCATATAGCCGCACAACTACAATAAACAATTGAGACTATTACTACACAAGATAATTTTACACTGTCCATGAAGCCTCTAATAGAATCTGTAACTATACACTGCCATCCATTTGCTCCAAATAAGGAGGGAGCTCACCAACTGCTTTGCTGAATATATAGTGAGTTCCTAACAAGGAAGTCTGCTAGCCTGTAAACCTAGTACTGCATTTACAGAATGCAGCGCCCCCAAACATAAGGATGTCAGTACATGTAAAACATGTACTGGTACATAAAGCAGATATAATAACATGTAGGCACGTACGGATGATCATATAAATCAGATTTTAAAACGAAAGACTTAATTATGAGTGTACAAGTAACCAATATACAATATAGAATTGTAACCTATACACTAGTCTTATTAGCATATCATACTCCAAAGTGCTAATGATGAATAGCTATGGATGGACAATCAGAAACTTTAGTATGAAATTATAACTCAGGACTAACTTTATTAGCTGAACATATAATGTGTTATACCTTGTTCGTTATTTTAGGTCACCTAATAGTTTGCCTAGATGGTGTCTTGTGGAAATTTTTAATACAAATGATCATAATGATAGCCTACCAAAGGCGATCTATGGCAAATTAATGGCATGTGTTGCCTAAATACTCATGATTGTGATTTCATATACATATTTAAATGAGGTCTAACACAAGTTGCGCCCTTTGTGGGCTCGCATATTGGGGTCTTGCCTACAGGCCATATGTGCCACATATTG
Source organism: Solanum dulcamara (assembly GCF_947179165.1). Lineage (NCBI taxonomy): Eukaryota > Viridiplantae > Streptophyta > Magnoliopsida > Solanales > Solanaceae > Solanum > Solanum dulcamara. The sequence goes on along the minus strand of NC_077240.1, from coordinate 43,183,476 downwards.
GCTCGAGTCGGGGGAACCAGTGCATGGCATTCCAACTGACTCCAAATGCAAATAATGCCACAAGGGAGGGTACGCCACAATCTTTGGGCTCACTATAATGGTCTGGTCTGAATCATGTGCACAGAATCACCTCACGCATGGGTGTCAACTAAAACCTATGAATACCCTCCCCTCGATAAGGGTAGATTTTATCAAGTGATGCCTTCAAGGTCTATGACAAGTAGATTACGATAAAATCATTTTGCCTCTCAAGTATAATATTTGTATAACACTTGGCTTCTTTAATCATGATATATAAATATGATAGCGGTAGTTCTTAGTTTTATTTTATGCCTATATTGTCAACGAAATCAAATATACAAGTGAAATTGTGCTATGGCCATATATTCTTATTTATAACTCGTGACAGATATACCATATGACTTGTAAGAATTTTGAGTAAAGACATTTACAGTCATGCGAAACATTATGAGTACTCAACTCAAAGGAGTAATACGAATATTGCAACTTCAATAGATAGACGTAAGTTGTGAAGACAAGAAAGTTCAAGTGGGATGAGAAAATACATATTTTGACCATATTAGACATATAGTCATGTGTTTGACATGTAGAGAGTGAAGGATATATTCACATATATCAAGTAAACTATATTGACTCTTTTAGGAGAAACAAGTAACTAATTAAGGTTGTGCCTTAACGGCGGAGAATGTTTTAGCTTTACATACCTTTGGTACCTTCCTAGCTAATGGTAGTACCACAAGTCTCCAACAACTCGACCCACGAGATGTAGCCTTTACATAGCCCACTATTACCTTTTATCATCCAATAGGCAACAAATTTACTACAGAAATAATATATGCGTTCATCAATAACCTGTAGGTTCATCTAATAATTTACCCCAATGTTTTTCACTTATGTTCAAACCCAATCAAATTCCTTAACAATCATTGGGAGCAAATTCTTTATTTTTTTAACTTACAAAGTTCGATATTAAATCTGCCCCATCAATAGAAACACCCAAACACTCCACCTTTATCATAATTTCATTTTTTTCCCTTTTCAAGAACCCTAATTAATAAGACCCATTTCAAGAGCTAGTACGAAATTCAAATAAAGTGATGACTACCACTTTATAGTACCTCCCAAATATGTAATCTATAATTGAATTCGAGTATGGGGTAGAGAAATTACCTAATTGAAATCAAATTTCAACTTGAACTCTTGATAAATTTCCACAATTCTTGAATAATGATGGATAGTTGTCTATGAGATATGGCCACTGTACGCCCGTTATTCCTGAGAATTATTGATCAACTTTTGAGTTCTCCTCACGTGAATCCTCTGAAGAAGTGAGGCAGAAAGTACTTGATGGTTATTTTCCTTTGCTGGAAAGATTTCCCAAGGGAGAGTGCCTTTCTTATCGCTCCCTTTTGTTATTTTTACTTCATCTAGACGAGTTTTTGGCTAAAAACTTAAGGTGTGCTATAAAAGTGATGGAAAAACATTTTTTATTTATGTCAAAAATTGTAATATTGATTCTTCATTTAGTTTCTTGGCAAAAATTAATGATATTGTCTAAAAGTCAGAAGTTTGGTCGGATAACTTGGATTCAAAAAAAGGATAAAATTCAAAGTTGAATAAACAACATAAAATACTACATACAACTTGCTTAGTTTTGTCGTCTATCAATCAATTGATTCAAATCCAATTTGTCAAATGCACACTTAAGCCAAAAAACAAAAAAATATATCAAGGAATATGTCTTAATGGATATGAACAAAACAATCAAAGCTATAATTGAAACATTGAAATAAAAGAACTAACAGTAATAAATACAACGGAAAAATTATTTAAAAAGAAAAAATATATATATTGACCAAGTAAATCATCCATTTTATGCAATTGTTGAAGCATTTATATCATAAAGAGTTAGGTTGAAAGATTATGCAAAAACGGAGTTTCTTGTACTAAGACTTTCCACTAATTCCTTTACTTCCGCTGAATCCTCTACTGTTTTTCTTCATTCGATCCATTTTCATTTTCGTTGTTTGTTGGCCTTCACTACTTGATCCAGACGGGTTTAGCCCATATTCACTCATCGAGTTACTATACTGATCAATACTGCATAAAAGTCGCCATGCGCCAATTACAAAGTTGAGAAGGAAAGGTACATGGACTAAAGCGGGAGGAGGGAGGAAGAAAAATGACCATAGCTGTTAGTTTTTGGCAAGAAACTAATGGAAGGATGAATATTGTAATTTTTGACATAGATAAAAGATGTTTTTTGTTCACTTTTATAATACAGGGATGTACATTAAGTTTGTCTCATAGTTAAGGGATGTTTTTAGCCAAAAACTCTCACCTAGACTTTAATAGGAAAATAATAACGACCCACTTACCAAGTATTGATATGTTAAATGAGGGTCACTTAATTTTCTTTTCGGCAAAAGGTCAAATATATTTCTGTACTATTGGAAATAATTTAAATATACCATTTATTATAATTTTGGGCTAAATATATATTTTATGTAGGTTCGAATATACACCTCTTATTATACTTTGATACAAATTCGCCCTTAATTTTAACTGAATAATACTTGAAAAGCTCAAAATTAAATAATTCAATTCCAATTTTAAATATCTAATTTTTTCAGAAATAAATAAAATTTTCAAGTACTAATTTGAGTATTTTTTTCTTCTTAAAAATGACAATACAAAATGCATTGCATAATATTAAGTACTAATACTTGAAATTTCTAAATAATAATAAATTATTATTTTTTTACAAAATGATAAGACGAAAAATGGTGAAAAAATAACTCAAATTAGTAATTCAGGGTAATAAAGTTGTTAATTATATATTAACATTTTTATAACATGACATGCCTAAAGTCTGATCTCCATGTTATTTCTTTCAGCTAAGCGAGGGAAAATATTGGATAAGCAGCTTCATGGCCTAATAGAGCAACTCGCTTCAAAACAGGTGAATGATTTTGAAAATTCTTCAGCACTCAGAGGCAGGCAACCTTTTGCGCAATGGGTTTTGGAAATAATTTTGCAACATTTTTTGCCTTTATCATTTTGTAACGAAAAAAAACTCAAATTAGTATTTAGAAATTTCATGTATTATTAGCTAATATTATGCAATGCATTTTGTATTGTCATTTTTTAAAAAAAAAAACTCAAATTAGTATTTGAAAATTTTATTTATTTCTAAAAAATTCAGATATTTATAATTGAGAATAAATTATTTAATTTTGAGTTTTTCAAGTACTATTCTGTTAAAATTAACAGTGAATTTGTACCAAAGTATAATGAGATGATATATTTGAACCGAAAGTATAACAGTAGGGTATATTTTGCCTGAAAATATAACGAGAAGTATATTTAAACTATTTCCAATAATACAGCGGTATATTTGACCCTTTTCCTGTTTCCTTTTTTCGTAGCAATCCGCAAAATGCACAAATGCCCACTAACAACAAAATAAAACATTATAGTAGTGCACTTGGGAAAAAATCTCACGTTGACATCTTTGTATACCTCTTTTATTACTTTCAAATCACTATTTGTATTTCCTCAAGAACTTCTTAAATATCAATCTATATATGCCGTTAGAAAGTTGACTTAACGATCATTAATTTGGTATATAGTGCACCACATAACCTTTCATAGATTAGGATTTAGAGTATAAAAATTAAATTCGGATTTTTTTTGAGGCACTATAAGTGTGCGCCTAACAGAGCCTACCACACAACCAAAGGGATACCAGGCATGGCTAAGGTAAATGTCTTAGCATAGCAATCTAAAATCGCACTGTGAGAGGATTACCAGTCCATGCCCATAATGATATCAAAATCTAACATGTCCAACTCAAAAAGGTCAGCCAAGTGTCACACCCCTAAATAGTCACCAAGCAAGATTTATATACCTGATCCACTACTAAAGACTCACCCACGAGGGTCGAAACTGTCACGACCCAACCCCGTAGGCCGCGACTGGGGTCCAACCTGTGCCCCCCCTTATGCGTATCTATCAGCTACACCTAAGTTGAACCGTGTGTGATGTGACACTATACCCAAAAACCTCAATAGTTGAAAACTTTTATATGTACATGTAGCCTCTTTCATTCGTATCATATCATGAAAGGGCACGTGAGCCGACGAGGCTGCCATAACATAAAAATGTTTACAACCTGTTGTATAGACACAGTCGAAACAAACTTATAAACAACCCACATATACATATGTCTACAGACCTCTAAGAATAGTAACAGCAACATATGACGGGACATGGCCCCCGCCGTACCCCTGGACAATTAACTACATACATATTACATGACTAGTATCAAAAGTTAGGCTCCGGAATAGTGGAGCACTCCCAATATCGCTGAGTCGAAACCCTAAGCTGGCAGATCTCCAAACTGAACATCTGTACCTGCGGGCATGAAAGGCAGCCTCCCGAAGAATGGGGGGTCAGTACGATATATGTACTGAGTATATAAAGCATAACAATACATAACTGAGCTGACAACTGAAGTAGGGATGCAAGAAACAAATATAACAGTTAACGAATTTCTCTACCTGCATCTTATGACATGAGGGCATGTATACCTTCCTTACATACCATACCTGGCCCGCTATGGGACTTAGTGCTACAAGTGTGTCACTATATTTCCACATGCATGCCTACAGACTGTATCCGGCCCTTCAGTGAGGGACTTAGTGAAGATGTCATTTCATTGTGTATCATGCCCGGCCCTTCATGGGACGCGGTGAATAATCATTTCATCAAATATCATGCCCGGCCCTTCATGGGACGAAGTGAATAATCATTTCATCATATATCATGCCCAGCCCTTCATGGGACGCGGTGAATTTATCATGCCCGACTCTTTATGGGACGCGGTGAATTTATCATGCCCGGCCCTTCATGGGACGCGGTGAGTTTATCATGCCCGGCCATTCATGGAACGCGGTGAGTTTATCATGCCTGGCCCTTCATGGGACGCGGTGAATTTATCCTGCCCGAGTAGAGTAACGAGGAACTATATGCAATTAGCTCATCATCTAAGACTTGGTATAACAATCGTCATGGACTATCATTTGAGGATCAAAATGATTATTATCTCACGTATCCTCTAAATGCCATTAGGGGCCATATCGACGGAGTCTCAAGAGTCCTAGACTTTTATTGAGGTAATACCGAATGGCTTATGCAATCAGAGATACTTGTCATTATAGAGTTTTTAGGCACGGGAGCTCATACATTTAATTAGTATTCATCCTATAGGAACTCGAGGGTAGTAGTTCAACTACTTCAAGAACTTTGATATTAAGAAATGAATAGGAGTTATAGTTCATGCTTCTCATGCATCCAGTTACTATTTCATGTACAGATGGCTCGGGGGTGATAACTCAGCTACCTTAAGCGCCTTAGCATTTAGAAGTGAACACGAGTCAAGAGGCTCTACATATATTACCTTTTATCCTATAGAAGCCTTAAAAAGGCAATAGCTCAACTATTACAGGAGTTCTACCATCACGAAGTGGATAAGAATTATGAACTGTACTCGGAGCTTTACGAATAGAATTATTCCCATGTTTCATATACCAATCATTCATAACGTATTTCTAAGACATGCCCAGAAGAAAAGAGAGACAGGTTGTACATACTTATGCCGAGAACATGCCAAGAGAAAGCTTCCCATACCTCTTACGGCTCTTTATCTCGTCCGTCTCATCGTCCTCTGAACCTAGGTAATATACAAGAAACATGAATATTAATAACCCTTGGCTTTCCAGATTCTTAGGTTACATATGAGTATTCATAGAACTCAACTCTTCGCTCGCCTCCTCGATTAGTTTCTTAACTAGTTAAGGCGTTAACGAAAATCGGACAACACCTCCCCTATAATGTGCCCTATCCGAATTCTCAATCACATACCTAATACCTACATCCAAACAACAACATAACCAGCAGCTAGTATATATAGAAAACTTTGCAACATTATACATTACAACCTCCGAACGACTCGCTCGAAATTACGATATCCAAAATAGGGTTTCTAGTTTCTATTTTGCGAAACCTTTAACCGTACGAAGCGTGGAATCATGTGGATGCAAATAGAAGCTCCCACAACTATTTTAGAAAATATTTAGACCCTGCAACACACACTACACAACCAGCAGCAGCCTCCAAACACACCACGCCTCACTTCGACTACAATTTAACTATGACGACTTCAATTTAGATTGTTTCTTTCGCTGAGCATCCCCACGATTTTTTCATACTTAAAGCAGTATAAAAGGTACATAATACACTCCATAACAACCCTATAAATTCCAAATTTAAAGGAGAAACCTTACCTTACCCGAGATTGGCCAAAACTAGCCAAAATCGCGCCTCGGAAACCTCTTTAGAGCGCTGAAACTGTGTGGACTGGTTGCTGTCCGTTTTGGCTGCACCAAGCCATGATTTTATACTTCTAATACATCCATATAATCTTGGTATATGCTGGATAATTAATTTACGGAACAAAATTGGAATGTACCTATTTTTTTCCTCCTAGCCGTCGCGATTTTCTCTCTTGTTCTAGGGTTTGTTTTCTGATTTTTGCTGCAGTTTTAAGACCCAAAACTGAAGTATAGTCATAATATACATACATATATGTGGTCCTAAGGGGAACACGTGTCCAACCCCTATGGGGATACCGTGTCCATGCAAGTAAGGTGGGGCTGCCACGTGGCAGTGGGGGCCACCTCCCCCAAGCAGGTGGGTCACCTACTTGACCCCAAGCAGGTGGGTCATCTGCTTACTTGAGGTTCTGCCACGTATCACCCCCTTATTGGCTGCCACGCGTTGTCTTTTCCCCTTCCTTGTGGGTTCGTAGTCTCATCCTATTTTAAGAGCCTATGTAATCCATGCTACGCAAGCTTGGTATGTACTCAAATAGCTTACATATATAAGGCCTCTAAATTAGTAGCTTACATAGGTAAATCAAGTCCTACGACTCACTACTCATCCTCCAATCCCTTTCGGATTCTTGTGACTCTATTTCCAACCTTCTCTACTATGGGGTATCACATTCTCCCTTCCTTAGAATCATTTGATAGTGTCATAGCTTATCCGGATCTCATGACAATGCCTCAGGAACTTAAGAGACATTCCAAGTTTAAAAGTGTGGGGTATAACAGAAACACACACTAATGTTGATAAAGGGTCAAGACACATACTCATCTAGGAAGAAAAATACAGAGATACATATGAAAATATAGAACCCGGATCAAATAAAGTCATGGTAGGTTGATGGCATTAAGTAATTGTACATGTGATAACATCGTTTGATGCTTCAGCCTATGCCCTTATTGAAGCTGCATAGAAATGGCCCTTCCACCTCTGCCTAGAGCATCAACCCTGCCACCTGACCTGCCTCCCCGGGGACCACCCTGTGCATCCTGGTGACAACCTGTAAGGTCTTGACCCTGCACTCTACCTCTAGCTGGAGGTGCTGCTATTGGAGCTGGTCGAGCTGCATGTGGAGCTAATGTAATCGTCCTATGCAAAGGGAAATCTCTTGACCAATGGTAAATCTCCCCAAAATCATAGAACTCTATGGAGATTTGCCCGCAACAAAAGAATAACCACCACGGCCTGAAGTATCTGATTGTGAACCACCTCGACTTTGACTCGGGCTAGTATTACCCTGATTTTACCAATCACCCTTTGAATCATGGAGTGCCTCCTAAATAGTCCAGCTAGACTAGCTATGCTAAAACAGCTCACAAAGCCTATCATAAGAGTCCCTATCCCTAGACTGGGACTCACTTAACTTCCTTGGTGTCAAGCCTTCTTGTCGCTGCCCTTTTTGGCCTCCCGATGAAGACGCTCCATTGTATAGGCATAATCAACCACCTCTAAGAAAGAGCGGTCCTCTGTAATCATTGACTCGATCTTTATCCTTAACTGAAACCTCAACCCACTAGCAAAACATCAAATCATCTCCTACTCGATATGTAATGTCATCATAGCATAACGGGAGAAATCATGAAACCTTGCCTCACACTCAGACATATTCATGGAGTGTAACACCCCTAAAAAAAATTAAGCTAAGACCCGAGCCATTATTCATATTCGTATAGGCCTGAACTCGATGACTTCTAATTATATATATGAGTTAGGATCAATTCATAAGTATTTAAAGTATATTAGAAATGGATTAGGGTCATAAGGGATCTCTAACACCAAGCCAAGTTCAAAATATTTCTATCAGCTAAGTTTTCACATAAGTCTGTATAAGGGTCAACTTCAAACAATCATATCTCTCAATATATAAAGAGTTAGGTGACCCATGACCTATCAAATTAAAGACCTGCGAGTCTTCTTTCTAGCATCACCAAGATTGCATCAATCGGAGTTCAAAGTAAAATTTATGGCTATTTTACTAGAGATTCTCTAACCTAATAAAGGTCCACAATGGCTCAACGATGCGGAGAGGATCGAACTTCACTGCCTAAGTTAAATGACGTCTCTTTTATTTTTTGTGAGGGTATTTTTATCCTATAAACCTTTGGGGAGTTATTGTAATGTCCCTAAATATATAGAAAATCATTTTTTCATAATTAAAAGCCCTCTCCTTCAGTCCTAAACTTGAACCTCAAGGTTTTCAAGAACACATCAAGTTAGGATTATTCATCAAGATTTGTGGAGCCAAGTCGAGGCAAGATAGGAGAGTCTGGCTTGTTTCCATGTTGCAGACCTAGCAACTATATTTGGCTCCAGATGAAATTGGAAGACAGTAGAGTATGCGATGCGTCCACGTCACGGATAGGAGAAATATTCTGGTAACCTGAAGTAAGGGAACATGTCCACGATGCGTACCTGGAAGTTAAACTTTGCCCGTTGCCCATTTTAATAAGGGGTAAACTTATCTTTTTTCACCTTTATCAAACTAAACTCAAGATGTTTTAGGACTAATATTAGTCCCTTATTAGTACCCAACGTGCATTTTCTCTCACTAATATTTAGAATATTTTGAGAGAAAGGATTGGAGAGAATAGAAGAAGCTAGGGTTCAAGCGTTTCAAGTGATTTCTTTGAGTTTCATCTAGATCATTGATCTTCTAGGTATGTAAGACTATCATAATATTAGACTATTTGTTTCCTCGTACCCTACATCTTCATATAGTCAAGTTGAGTTTTGAGTTTGAGTTTCAATCCCAATAAAATAAATTCTTGGGTTATTTATATAAATATCATATTGAGTTCTAGTATCTATTTGATTATACTTTGATGAGTTGAGTTCTTGAGATTATGGCTTCAAGTTTGTATTCACATGTACCTTAGTTGAGTTTTGCATTAATTATTTTATGTATTGTTTGAGTTAAAGAATGATATATTTTCACCATTTAAGTTAGAAAGAACTTGAGCATAAGTTGAGTTCTGACAAGTCTCTTAAATTTTTATTTTTGAGCAATGAGTATTATTGATAAGAATGAGTTGAGTTTTAGAATTTTTTTAACTATTATTTTTAGCATGAGTATTAATATATTTAAACAACTATTTTTATGATTGAGTTGAGAAGTCAAACTATGCATTTAAATGCATTTACTAAGTTGATAGATATAACTATTTTAAAGAAGATGTAATGATGTTTGAGAAGAGTTAACGTTAAACTGAGTAAAGTTCAATAAGACTAGACGAGATATATTTTGAGTATTTTACGAACTTGATGTATATGAGCATTATATTGTATATATTTTGGGAGTGACATTGAGCAGCGATTTGGCTAATAGTTCGGAGAACTCAAACTTCATAAACTATGTAGCCAGCATAATATAAGATAGTGCTATTGGTTCGAGTGACTCCTCACTTCGTCCCAAAAGAGGACTTTTTTTATGGATCCAATGATGTGACATCCCTTACTCTAGCAAGGTATTAGATGGCAATGGCAAAGGCAACTCTTTGTTGGATCATCACTAGCTCATAAGTGATGGTTGCCGGTTAGAGAAACTCCCCCAAAGATTAAATATTATTTTTATATCGAGTTGCATTCACTTATTTATAGGTAAGATACTCTAATAAAAGACCAACAAAGATAATCCCAAAATAGATGTACATGACTTGGTCGTTGAGGCCTTAATAACTAGAAAATAAGACACAATAGTGCTTTACTTTGACATTAGTTTACAAAGCCTCTAAAATATATACACATAGCCTAGGTTGGGACAGGACCCCGCCATACCCTTAACTATAATATAATTTCAAATATATGTTGGAGACTCGAAAAATCTCTGAATCAACCTAGAGCTCACCAAAGATTGTTGAGTATCCTATGCTTATATTGAGAGATTCTATTAGCTTGAGTACCTGTAACTACGGCATGAAACACAAAGTCCCCCATAAGGGATGTTAGAACGAAAGAATGTACTGAATATGTATGAAATAAAGTAACCACATGTAAAATAAGAGCTCAAGTGAAATCATGTACAGATGTACAAATATGTTGTGTAGATAAGGATAAGAGACCATCTTTGCTTATACTTATGGAATAATGTACATTACATTCTTTGCTTTACTTTACTCTTCTTTTCTTTATAGACTTTGTAGCACGTGATGCAATGATAACCGATCAGTGGTAGAAGAGGATAACTCATGCTAGGTATTTTAACCCCTAAGATGCGGTCCTCATAAATATACAAATTGGGATCGACCCATGCTAGGCTTTTAGCCCCTGTGCTTCCACCCATAATTATATAGATTGGGATCGGCCCATGCTAGGTATTACCACCCTTGAGCTGCCTCCTCGAAATGCAAAAAATAGGATCGACCCATTCTAGGTGTTTTAACCCTTGAGCTGCCACCCATAATTTTAAGATTCACTTTACCTTGTCTCTTTGATCTTTGAGATTGGTCTTATGGTGGTCATAAATATTTTGATATTTGGGACTATATACCAGTGATGTAGACATATGAATAAAATACTTAAGGCAATAACAATGACGTAGGCAGAAAAATGTAACGTCAATGCAATACTTAGGAACTTGTATGATTTAATGAATTTCAATGGGCACAAAAAATATATATATACAGATGGTGCATAAAGGTGCGGGATAAGTAAGGACATTAGGACATAAGGCAAATGATTCAGTAAGACGTATAACATGTGAGAACGTTATTCTACTTAGTAAATGCTTCATTTAAAACACATTTGGACATTTCAAATGGGGCATACATGCATTTCTAATGGAAACATGTAACTCCTCAAATGGTGAGGTAGGGACTGTATAAGATGATACGATAGCTAAACACTTAGTAGAAATATAAAATGTAAAATGGACAGAATATATATCCGTCATAGGAACACACATAGCACGTGCAATGTAGGATCTTATTGACTAAATCTTCATTTGACTTAGAGGAAAACTCATAAAACTTATTGTTTAGATATCTTTGCCATACTAGTACTTGGAAGTATAAACACATTGATATAAGATAATGAACACATATAAGAGTAGTTTGACACATTTCTGAAACCATGAATGGTAGGAGGATAATCGTTAACTACATTGGAGATTGTACACCATCACAACGTATCCTTTACCATGAGAATCACTTAGAAAGCTCACACTATTGGTACATAGAATATAGGACTTTATGCCAAGGAATATGAAATTGAATAGCCTCATCTTTTCTTTCGATTATTTATCTACAATGAAATAAGTGGTAAAAATATTATTAGGAGCTAAACAACCAATTTAGTAACTTGATCTCCCCAAAATAGTAACAGAGAAATAAACCTGCGACCAATCAAATAAAATGTGTTTTTTGTTCCTTTATCCTATAATCATTTTAATACCATAGATCGTGCTTATAAGGTCCCTCGAAACTCATAGATTTTATAACACACAAAATTGTATACCAAAAGTGTGGTAGGCAGCAAGCTCCTATAACCCCCCTTATTAAGTGGTGTATGACATCCTCCTTTCATACTTTATTATAACTCCACTCAACCATTCTATGAGGTCACCCACTGCTTCTCAACAACAATGCATACATACAGCTCCTAAACAACCCCAAATCATTCAGCACAATAGGAAAATGTTAAACTCCAGGCTTCTGATCACCTTCCAGTTTGTTCTTAACAATAATATGTATAAAGTTCTCCATCCAAACCAACACATAAAGAGAGGACAAAATTGGGGCAGTAACTCACCTCAAATTCTGGAAATTTATTCTCTTAACTTGTACTCCTTCAAGAGCTTAAACTTCTTTTCACACTTAAACCAAATAAGAAGAGAAAACTCTCTTAATAACAATGTAAAGTTGAGCAGTCAAATTGTGGAAAGGTTTGACCCATATTTTAAGCATGAACAATATGAAATCCTAATCTTTTATGAAAGAATCAAGTTAAACCCATAAGACTTGTACTTACCTTCGCTGGAAATGAGGAGGATTTCTTCAAGAACTCTAGGAGACTTTTGAGGTAATTGGGATAAACTTTGACAGAAAGAGAGAGCGTTGGAGATTAAAGTGATTTTTCCATATAAAAATGAAGAGATAAATGAACTAAATATAACCCTATAATATGAGCACTTCACCGCTCTATATTCTTCATTTTTGCCATAATTTGCTAAGTAGGTGATACAACTACTTGACCATTTTTAAGCTGCTCAAATGCCAAAGTTGGTGATGCACCTACTTCCCCTTAATAAATCTATTTAGCTTAGCTATGTGATGCAACTACTTCCTCTTATTAAGTTGGTCAAAAGGTCTAAGTAGGTGATGCACCTACTTGTCACCTACTAGCTTAATTTAATCAAGCAAGCACCTCACTTATTTTATCTCATTTACCAAATCCTATCCCTTTTACCTAAACTTGACACTTAACTCTAAACTTTAAGCTTAATTACCACCTTACTTCTTAAGTTTAGATACTTTCATCAATACTAACTTAGTTGTATACATGTTGAAATGTATGGAGTGTTACATCATCACCAGCTTTGGATCATTCTTCCTCGAATGAGAGGTGTAGCTCAAAATAATGTTGACACTAACATTTCTCTAAATATCTTGTTAGAATTTCCTTTGTAAGCAAGAATGTTCATGTCATGACCCAACCACGTGGGTCGTGACTGGTGCTTGGACTAGACACTCTTGTACATACATGTTAACTATAATCAATTCACAACAAAACATGATATGAGACTTAAGGAAATAAAATGTCATCTCGAAACTGTCCCATATTTTTATATTAACGCAACCTGTCTCCTGAGGAGTCACAATCTTCAAATGATAACATGAAACGTGAGTCGACAAAGCCGTCATTACATGTAAGAATGTCCCACTATATACATATACGCAAGCCGAATAGCTGCCACTTCAAAAGGGAATATCCTTGAAACATAAGTCGTTAAATTAATTGCACAACGTCTATATACAACCCACATATATGTCTATAAACCTCTAAGAATTTCAACTGTATCATATGATAGGACAAGGCCTCATCGTACCCTTAGATAAACAAATATATATACATCAAGAGGTCTATACCAAAAGTCTAGGTTCTAGGACAATGGAGCACTTCCCAAAACCACCGAATGGAAATCTTAAGCTGGCGGATCTCAAAAATAAATATCTCTACCTGCAGGCATAAAACACAGCCCCCCGAGGAGAGAGGATCATTACGACTTATGTACTAAATATATAAAGCATAAAATACCATAAAAGAGATCACATCTGAAGTAGAGATTCAGGAAATAAGTATTAAAATCAAGAAATCACTGTACCTGTATTTCACAAATGACATCATACCTATTGCCGTGGTCGAACCATTATGGGAAACGATAAATAAAGTCGTATCATCATATTATCATATTATCACATCATTTTATCATCATATACATATACCGTACCCGACCTTCTAGTAAGGTACTCGGTGAATAAAGTCGTATCATCATATACATATACCATACCCAGCCCTCTAGTAAGGGATCGGTGAATAGAGTCGTGTACACATATACCGTATCTGGCCCATCGTGGGACTCAGTGCTATAATCATATCATTGCATCATCATATACTGTACCCGACCCTAGAGAGTCACTCGGTGAATAATGTAGTAAAATATATATACTCGGCCCTAGCGAGGGACTCAGTGGATAATATAGTGGAACTATACATGATAAAATACCTGGTCTATCGTAGGACTCGATGGATAATACAATAACAATATGTAAGAATAAGGTATCATTAGCAACCACGTATAACTATCATCTGAGACTCAATTAGAATGAGTAAAATAAGCTAACACTCGAATATCAAAATGATAGTTATGTCAAGTTCTCTCTAATTATCATCATGAACTATGTAAGTAAAGTCTTAGGAAACTTAGTCATACATCAAATTAATATGTGAAAACTTATGATAGTTAAGGACTTTAGTCATCATAGAGCCTTTTAAGAATAGGAGCTTTTAAGCATCAATCACTATCCAATCATATAGAAGACGTGAGGGCGGTAGCTCAATTATTCCAAGAGTTCCAACATGAAGGAGTGTATAAGAATCATGGATTATACTAAAATATTAATCATACCAAATTAGGATGGATGAAATCATACACATGTATCAAGACATAATGATATAAATTTTGGGAATCAAGAACATTAGCCATCCTAGTGTATCTAAGAATAAGAGCATCTTTGGAATTTATGCATTCGTCGTCCGTTGGTTTCATATGGATCATGTCAAAAGAAATAAAGATTAGCTTTACATACATACTACTTCCCAACTTATAGAAGACTTGAGAAGTAATAGCTCAATTATTGTAAGAGTTCTAACATCAATAAGTGAATAAGAATCATGAAACGTGCTCAAGGCATATGAATAGAATTACCCCAAATTTTATATACATATAATTCATCATTTATATCTATGACATACCCAAAAGAAAGAAGGGATACACTTTATATACCTTTATCCGCACACAACATGTATATGATGCCCCATAGGATCTCAACCTTTATTAATACGTTAACCACTATGGTGAGGCTATGGAAAGATAGAAAACGTACTTCGTCGTTAGTAGGCTATTTCTAGAAAAAGTTGGACATCACCTCCCCTATAATTCTCACTTTACTCGTCTCCAAATCATCCATATAACTACTAAGCAACATCAACAATCACACATTAAAATACCATGTTAAAACTAGCCAAAATGAGATGCAAGAATATTCCGAACAACCCACATAACATTCGACTTTCGTTAATTATCAACATGACGACTACGATGCTATTAGATTATTCCTAATAGGTTGCAGCCACCACACCTTATGGAAATAATTTAGAACAGCCCAATAATTGACCATTCAATGCATAATCATAACTACACTTAATCCTTTAATTCAACACAAGCAACCACACATTACAAGCAACCCTTAAATAAATTACAACTCCAACTTGACATGTCGAATGCTTTCATTTTCGTTTTGTAATAAGCCACAATAACAACCACCATATTAATCGATATTAATCTACCATTTTTAGTTTAGAACAGCCCCAATATGGCTCAAATGGAGATTTTACATTAACATATACAATCCCTTCACTTTTAACACATAATCCTTGACAATAATAGCAACAACAATAATCAAACCAATCTAATTTAAGCAACTCCAAATCTGTCCATGTCATGACCTGGCCTAGGTCCTAGTCGTAACACGGTGATTGAAACCCCGAAGGGCTCCAATCAAGCCTCTTGTACATATCATAAGCATACATAAGGTAAAATATAAAAGTAGAAACATCACAAGAGAGTCTAAAACCTTTAATAAAAATCTGAAAATGTCTTATGACAACATAGACTCAAACATATGTCCAATTAGATGCCTCTAAACATGAGTATGGGTGGGGGGCTAAGACATCTCCCTAGCTCATCCTCAATATACAGCATAAGCAAAAGTCTTTTGAAAAGAAAATAGTAATCAACTTGAAACTAGTCCCCGGTCAATGAGGACTCACCACAACACCTTTGAATAGGAACGCCTACTAGTTACGTGGATGATTAGGATCTTCAACCTTAACCACTATATTATGAGACAATGTAGGAAAGAGTATGCATTAGTACGTTGGAATGTACTAAGTATGAGGGCGTGGCATACTACGTAAATCATGAAATGCAAAGGTCAAGTAAAATATATGATAAGATGGAATAAGTAAAGTCATGAGAAAATCATATTAACCAAAGATTTTAAAAGCATAAATTCAAAATCATAATATACTTAAGAGATCATACATATGTGGGATAGAAACCATAACCGACAATAAGACCATGCGAGCTATAATATAGAATCCGATGATACCCACATCGAGAAGGAGGAGGCTACTTTGCCAAGGTAGACTCCTAATCATGAATATGTGCTATTTGTGGATCAACTAGCTAGGCCATAAAGGCAAATCATACAGTGGCACGTAGTTATGAGACAAGAGACTTTATATAAGGACCCCTTCTTCGAGCTCCCACCTCAAGTCCACATTCGGTGCTAAGTCAAATCCCACGGAATACATACATAACATAAGATTATAATTTCATATATCATAGTCATGATCATAGGTTTAAAATCATAGAGTTGCTCATTTTTATAACATAAGTGAAATGAGGGTATTGTCCTTCCACATTACAAATCATACATACATAGACATAATTCATACTTGGATATTAGGGTAAAACTTGGATGCATAATCAATTTGAATGAGATTCATAATAATACCTTTGAAATTATTAAATAAAAGTTCTCATAGAATATAACTTGAAAATTCATGATCATAGCTTATACTTGAAATTAGGGTAAGACATGAATGCATGATCAATTTACTTGAAAATCATGAAATTGACTTGAAAACATGCATGATCATAAACGTTATATTAGCCCATACATAATTCATATAGATAATATCCTTTAGAAGTATAAATTAAAATATTTATAATTTACATCATGAACCCTAGAAATCAAAATAGGAGAATTTATGGAAAAACTCTTCAATTTAATTTAATAACCATCAATTTATATCAAAATAGTCTCATGATCATGATTTAAATCAAAATTCATGCAATTGAAATAGAGAACACAAAACCCATAAAATATCATACTTTAATTTAATAGAAAACCTTGAGAAATTAATTGGGCTTCATCGATGAAAGGATCCATGAATCAATACCCATATACCTTGAGTGAGAACACCAATTAATTTGGAAGAACTTGAGAATTTTGATGGAGAAATTGAGTGAATTTGCTTGAAGTCTTCAATGAAAACCCTTGAGAGCCTTTTTGTAGAGAGAGAAATATTTGATAGATGAGTTGTAGAAGAATGAATAGAATTAGAGGTTTAGGTTAATTTATAGAGTTGAATTAGGTCCTAAAAATGTCTAGGTTCATTAACTAATAATTTGAGAAAAGTCTAAAACACCCCTTAAAAAAACTCAATTCGGCCAGAATTCCTTCCTGCGGACCTATCTCAATCAACTAGGCCAGAACTGCTTCCCAGGTTCGCGATGCAGACCTGTCGCAACCAACTCAGCCTGAAACTGTCCCCAGGTTCGCGATGCGGTCCTGTCGCGGACCATACTATTTTGTGGATTCTTCAAAAATCTTTCTTTCGATCTACGAGTCCTAAAAATCCATCGAGATCATTTTCCCACAGGTTTTGACCCCTGATCGATATTCCAAACTCGAATTTTTCCAAAAAGATTAAGAATAATGCGTTACATGAATGACCTATTTTCAAGGCATTCTTAAGGTATTTTGTGGGCATTTTGAGGGGTGTTATAGTACATTTCAACACCAATACTAATCATGGAGTTTTCTTGCTTCCAATTCTATTTAATACAAGTTAATCTCTTCATTACAACATTATTTTTAAGTTAAGGCAACCCATATTCATAACATCCGACAACAATCCAAATCCACGTACAACTATTATATCTTAAGTCATCTTTAATGAATATAGTCTCAACATTTTCATCGGAGTATTCCTACAACAATCCAACCAACATACAACACAACATATAACCTTAAATATCATTAATCTTCCAAGCTAAACAAGAACAACAACAACATATCAAAATAGCCCCTAATTAACAACATAAGGATGCTCAAAAACCTTATGAACACCTACAACACGTCAAGCAAACCACCTCCAATTTTTATACGTTATTTCATATAATCTTTTCATCTAATTTGATGACATATCACAGCAGCCCCATGACAATAACTCACCCATTTAAATACAAGAAAACGATGTTAATGTTACACCAAGTTCTACCATAACTCCTAAACATCATACCAAAGAGCTCCAAAATATATATACAATATTTTCATACACTTTAGTCTTCCAAATTCAAGAACAACAACTCATCAACAACATCAAAAAATATCAACAGTTATTATACATTATCACACAACTAATTTCATCCATTTAATCCACTTAAAACAACCCCTTAACACATAAATCTCAACAAATCAACAAATGAATTTATAATGCTATTTTCTCTGTTCTAATCCGTTAAAACTCTGAATAAACTTGTTCACAATGAAAAAGGGACCTTAATATTACCTAAAGTGTGCAGAAACTACTCAACACTTCTCCTTCTTGGCTGATTTTTAGCTCAAATTAAAGGCAAAGCAACATATAACATTTTTCTCTTCATGAACTTTGAGATTTGGGGCTTCAATTGTGGTCAATTTTGGTGTTTCTCTCTAGGGTTCTCCTCCCTCACTCTCTCTGGAAATTTCTGGATAATTTTTTGGTCTAAAAACTGAAGGAAAAGCTAAAAAAATTACTTTAATGGCATGGGTATGGGGCCTGACCCGAGTTGGAATCGGGTTGGGCCAAATCCACTATTCAGTTCAGCCTGTCATACTTCAAAAATTCATATATTCTTATCCCAATGTCGCATTCCAACCTACAACTTATGGTTGAAAATATATTTCAATTATCTACAACTTTCATTTTTAGAGTTTCCCAAATTCCCAAATTACGAAGTGGTTATGGCCTCCTGAAGTCAGATCACCCAAAAACATGACTTAAAAAAATCTTTTTGATGGCTTCCACTTTGAATTGGCTCAAGGGTCCTTCTTGTATGTCCTTTTTATAAAAATTCTATCATGTGGGCCCCATCTCAGCTTACGGTTACGAGGGCTATATATCTTTTAATATATTATTTCAAGCATATTGTTCGAACTCCAATTATTATACTCATGATATCCTCATGCTACTACAGTAAAAATTTATTCTTTATACTTGTATTATTTTTTCCTCCTCGAGCTCACATTAAGCCATCTGTAACCTTAGTAACACAAAATTTTCTGGGGTGTAACATACTTCCCCCCTTTGGACATTCGTCCTCGAATGTTGAATTAATTCTGAATTCCCAATTGTTCTCTTAGTTAATTATTCCCTTCACATACTTTCTCCATTTGTTGACTCGCTTTAGTTCATTATAACGCATTCCAGGTTCTAGGAGTAAAATGAAATTTTATAGGGGATAACATTTTTGTACTCTAATATTCTTTGTTTACTCTATTGTGACAGTTCATATTCTGGAATCCTCGGCATTATGTGTAACTTTCTGACTTTCACTTGAAAGTCTTTAACTATCATTTGCACTTAGTTCTCCTACCACGCATCCTATAGCAATCTTGATACGAATATATGTACTTGCTTAAATTTTCCTAGGATATACCTTAATGTCGCCACGCTAATCTTTATGTAGACCCTATATTTTCTCTTACCTCTTTTAGTCGATATCAAGCTCAACTATGACTTTTGCCCTCATTACTAATTATATCTCTATAATTTTGCCTCAAACCATCTTATACTTCTCTTTGATGTATCCATAATATTACAATCACATTGTTATTACTGAATTCTTATTCATTTTATCAACTAATCACTTGATCTAACCTTTAGCATACCAATATTCGTAGGTTGCATAACTATTCTTGTACAAATTGGACCAAGTGCGTTCAATTTTAATCATAGTCTTTCCTTACCATTCAATTTTCTCATATTCTACCATAGGAGAGATTTCGTATCCTTTCTCCTTTGCTACTTGTATGTCACAATATCATTAGCCAATAACTATGTTGCCAATATCTTAACCTCTAATCCAGTATAACCTTGCTATTCTTTATAATACCTTTAAGTCACTCGTTACTATTCTCTTGTCATATTCATCCTTTTTAAGCATCTATCTTTTGATGTCATAGTATCCAAGATCTTCACCAATAATTCTCAGCACTGTCTCAAAGATTATCTCGGCTTCTATCAGTTTATTGCTGGCTTTCAGTTCTTACTAACTTGTTCCAGCATGGGATCTCACTTAAAGTTTAAGTGTTCACATTAACACGTTGCAGTGTTAGTTGATTTCGGCTTACACTTGTATTTCTCTAATCCGCTTCCCCCCTTTAGAGGGTACCCAAATCATTATCTGTTTATATTATTCTCTATGCCCCCCATTTCAACTTTTCAAATTCATATAATTTTTTTCCAATATATTTGGTATAGTGCACCATATCCATGTCTTCCTTTATATCATCTACAACTTAGATTACCCATGTACGAAACCTTAACACAATCACGAGGTGATGAGAACTCCTGATATATAGTACAAAATCTCATATGATGATTGGTACTCGAGTAATATAGCCACATTCTATTCATTCCAATCAGTAATTAGTAAGTGCTTATAATCATTTCAAATTCTTCATTCGGTAGCACTTATAGTCTGATAATAAGTGTTCCAAGCTTTCTTATAACACTATCTTTATCCCAACGGATATCACTTGTTCCTCTAATAAACTCACAATACATCCATTGTTTCGCAAATCTACATTCCCTGTCCTCTAAGGATCTCACTATTTTCTGAGGTGAAGTCACATATACACAATACTCCTTTATGCCTCATGCGCTTTCATACTAGTTGTGTACCTAACGCTAACTTCTAATATTACTCAAAATCATATCAATTTCGTTACCACTTTACTTTTTATTCTGAACTTTCCCTATAGAACTTTGTAATTCATTCGTATTCATTCTACACTTGCTTTTCCGTTTCACACTAATCACATCGTATTCTTTAGTTACCTCCTTGTTAGGCTTTACTCATTTCTATAGTAATCCTTATGGTATTCATATTACATTCTGTTCGTAATCCATCCTATAACGTAACTCTTCTTAACCTTATTCACGATTCTTACTATGTTTTAATTACACTCCCTAGACTAGGAGTACTCAACACTTTACCCCTTCTGATCAATCTTATCCTTAATAGCTCAAAAAATTATATTTTTCCTTCCATAAATTCTGTTTCCAATTAGTTGGTTAAAAACTAATAAAATATTATCATGAAGTATTCTCCAACCACCACCAGAAGAAAACTAGAAAACGATAAGCACTATAGGACTTCTGAGTGCTTTATTCATATGGTTTACCTCCAGGTTTAGTCTTGAATCATGAATGAATTATTTAATTCATAAAATACTTGTTGCAAGCTTTGTACTTTTCAACAAAAGTGAAACTTAATCGCTGGACATTTTGCCCTTCAACATGAGCTTTTTCTAAGGCAATATGTGGTTGGGACGTATTCTGGTCCATTCAAATGAACTCTAAACTTTGCTGCTCATATATACTTTTCTTTGAAATAAAATTTTCCAAATAACAATGGTACCCCTTACGGATGACATGGGGGTATTTCTTAACTCTTTACTATAACATAATAAATTTACCTTGTCAGTATCAACCTTCAAAACATATTATGAACTTATGTCCCATTTTTTCTTTATTTTGTGTTTTTTTTCTATTTTTGGGAAAATTTGGGCAAAGTTTCCTCTGTACTTCTTTCTATCTCAATACCTGCCCTTTTGAAGTGTCTGCCTTGTTGGCTCACATATCATGTTATTATTTGACGATTGTGACTCCTCAGGAGATAGGTTGCGTTAATATAGAAATATGGGACAGTTTTGAGATGACATTCTATTTTTGTAAGTCCCATATCATGTTTTGTTGTGAATTGATTATAGTTAACATGTATCTACATGAGTGTCCAATTCGGGCATTATTCACGACCCACTATATACATATACGCAACCCGATAAGGCTGCCACTTCAAAAGGGGACATCCTCGAAACATAAGTCATTAACTTAACTGGACAATGTCTATATACAACCCACATATATGTCTACAGACCTCTAAGAATTTCAACTGTATCATATGATGGGACACCCGTCGTACCCCTATATAAACAAATATATATACATCAAAGGTCTATACCAAAAGTTTAGGTTCTAGGACAATGAAGCACTTCCCAAAATCGTTGAGTGGAAATTTTAAGCTGGCGGATCCGCAAAATAAATATCTGTACCTGCAGGTATGAAATGCAGCCTCCCGAGGAGAAGGGGTCAATATGACATATGTACTAAGTATATAAAGTATAAAATATCATAAAGGAGATCACATCTGAAGTAGAGATTCAGGAGACAAGTATTAAAATCAAGAAATCACTGTACCTATATTCCATAAATGATGTAATACCTATTGCCGTGCCCATCCCATTTTGGGACTCGATAAATAAAATTGTATCGTCATATTATCATTTTATCACATCATCATATCATCATCTACATATACCATACCCGGCCCTCTAGTAAGGGACCCAGTGAAAAAAATTGTATCATCATATACATATACCATATTCGACCCTCTAGTAAGGGACTCGGTGAATAGAGTCGTGTACACATATACCGTACCCAGCTCATCAGGGGACTCGATGCCATAATTATATCATTATATCATCATATATTGTACCCGGCCCTAGTGAGGAACTTAATGAATAATGTAGTAAAATATGCGTACCCAGCCCTAACAAGGGACTCGGTGGATAATATAGTGGAACTATACATGATAACATACCCGTTCTATCATAGGACTCAGTGGATAATACAATAACAATATGCACGAATAAGGTATCATTAGCAACCATGTGTAAGTATCATCTGAGACTCAATTAGAATGAGTAAAATAAGCTAACACTTGAATATCAAAATGATAGTTATGTCAAGTTCTCTCTAATTATCATCATGAACTATATAAGTAAAGTCTTAGGAATCTTAGTCATACATCAAATTAATATGTGAAAGCTTATGATAGTTAAGGACTTTAGTCATCATAGAGCCTTTTAAGAATAGGAGCTTTTAAGCATCAATCCCTATCCAATCGTATAGAAAACGTGAGTGTGGTAGCTCAATTATTCCAAGAGTTCCAACATTAAGGAGTATATAAGAATCATGGATTATAACAAAATCTTAATCATACCAAATTAGGATAGCTGGAATCATACAAGTGTATCAAGACATAATGATATAAGTTTTGGGAATCAAGAACATTAGCCATCTTATTGTATCTAAGAATAAGAGCTTCTTTGAAATTGATGCATTCGTCATCCGTTGGTTTCATATGGATTATGCCAAAAGAAAGAAAGGTTAGCTTTACATACTACTTCCTAATGTATAGAAGACTTGAGAAGAAATAGCTCAATTATTGTAGAAGAGTTCTAACATCATGAATTGAATAAGAATCATGAAACACGCTCAAGGCTCATGAATAAAATTACCCCAAATTTCATATAAATATCATTCGTCACTTATATCTATGACATGCCTAAAATAAAGAAGGGATAGACTTTACATACCTTTATCCGCACACAACATGTATATGCTGCCCCATAGGATCTCAACCGATATTAATACGTTAATTACTATGGTTAGGCTATGGAAAGGCATAAAACGTACTTCATCGTTAGTAGGTTATTTCTAGAAAAAAATGGACAACACCTCCCCTATAATGCTCACTTTCTCGTCTCCAAATTATCCATACAACCATCAAGCAACATCAATAATCACATATTAAAATACCATGTTAAAAATAGCCTAAACGAGATTCAAGAATATTCCGAACAGTCCACATAACATTCGTCTTTTGTTAATTATCAAAATGACGACTACGATGCTATCAGATTATTCCTAATAGGTTGCAACCACCACACCTTATGAAAATGATTTAGAATAGCCCAACAATTGATCATACAATGCATAATCATAAGTACACTTAATCCTTCAATTCAACACAAGCAGACACGCATTACAAGCAACCCTTAAATCAATTACAACTCCAACTTGACATGTAGAATGCTTTCATTTTCGTTTTGTAATAAGCCACAATAACAACCACCACATTAATCGATATTAATCCATCATTTTTAGTTTAGAACAACCCCAATATGGCTCAAATGGAGATTTAACATTAACATATACAATCCCTTTATTTTTAACACATAATCCATGACAATAATAGCAACAACGACAATCAAACCAATATAATTCAAGCAACTCCAAATCTGTCCATTTCAACACCAACATTACTCATGGAGTTTTCTTCCTTCCAATTCCAGTTAATCTCTTCATTATAACATTATTTGTAAGTTAAGGCAGCCCACATTCATAATATCAGACAACAATCCAAATCCACATACAACTATTACATCTTAAGTCATCTTTAATGAATATAGTCTTAACGTTTTCATGGAGCATTTGTACAACAATCCAACAAACATACAACACAACATATAACCTTAAATATCATTAATCTTTCAAGCTCAACAAGAACAACAACAATATATCAAAACATTCCCTACTCATAGGAATGTAGGGGACAAGTATAATGAGATTACAGTTGGAACAGGAATGTAGGGGACAAGTATAACAATTAACCCATTACCGTGCCTGCATCTTATGCAGTAAAATCATTTTTATCATAATATCATATCATCATCTATTTTCATCATATATATCACTTCATCGTGTCATCGTATAAGATATCATACCATCGTACCGGCATAACCTCATCTTATATATATATCATAACATATCCGACCCATTATGGGGTTCAGTGTTATAAATATATCACTATATTTGCACATGCATGCCTACCTACGATATCCGGCCTTTTAGTGAGGGACTTGGTGAAGAGAGTAGGGTACATCTATAGCATACCCACGTCATATATATACATACCATACCTAGACTTCTAGTGAGTGACTCGGTGTTCCTTCCTTATATCACTATATACTGTACCCGACCCATTATGGGACTCGATGTCATAATCATTATATTTTATCCAGCCCGAGATACAGTGAATACTTATATCGTTGTCGCATCATTATATCATCATATCATCATATATAGCATCCCCTCCTTGTACGTGGCATCACCCATCACGTCACGGTATCATATTGCATCCGGCCCAGGACTTGGTGAAAGAAGTAGTAAAGCTGCGCACGATATTAGGCCCGGCCCCACATGGGACTCGATGAAATAAGGGTTACCATATGCAGGAATAGAGTAGTGAGCAATCATATGCAACTAAATCATCTCCTAAGACTCAATGAAACAGTAAAGTGAACCATCACTTGAAGACCAGGAAAGTAATTCTTCGAGGTACCCTTTAGATGTTATTAGGGATTACATCGATTAGGGCCTCAGGAACCATAGGTGTGTACCAAGATAATGCCACACAATTTATGTAATCAAAGACACAACTTATGCAATCAGACACATAACTTATGCAATCAGAGATACAACTTATGCAATCAGAGACATTTATCCTCTCATAGTCTTTCAAAATAGGAGCTTATATCTCCATTTACTATTCAACATATAAATGGATCGAGAGTAGTAATTTAACTACTTTAGGACCCTTAGTATTCAGAAGTGACTACGAGTCATGAATTATATCCGAAACCTATAAATGGAATTACCTCTAAACTCATATCAGACATCATTTCACTTACCTTAAGTGATTTCAATGAAAGAAGGAGATAGGCCTTATATGTACTACTCTTCATCCTACAGAAGACTTGAAAGGCGATGAGTCCACTTAGTACAGGAGTTCTAACATCCAGAAGTGAACAAGTGTCTTGACTCATACTCAGATCTTTACGAATGGAATGACTCCCAAGTTTCATATATATATATATATATATAACTTAAAGTTAAGACATGCCAAAAGAAAGAAAGGGTACACTTCACATACCTTTTGTGGATTAACTGTAACCCAACTTATCTCGTTGTCTCCTTGACCTATTAACATGAGAGTAATACTACGGTTAATAACCTTTCACTTTACAATTTAAAACTCTACAACCAAGTACTAATAGGAATTATTTCCTTATCCAATACCCTCGACTAGTTTGTTACTATTTCTGAAGTTACCGAAAGTCGGACAACATTTCCCCTATAACTTTAACATCCCCAAGATTTCAACTCAGCCACCATATCAACAACCATACAAATAACA
Source organism: Solanum dulcamara (assembly GCF_947179165.1). Classification (NCBI taxonomy): domain Eukaryota; kingdom Viridiplantae; phylum Streptophyta; class Magnoliopsida; order Solanales; family Solanaceae; genus Solanum; species Solanum dulcamara. The sequence goes on along the minus strand of NC_077240.1, from coordinate 43,157,072 downwards.
ACAACCAACAGCATATATATAAAAAAATCACTTTAACATTACCCAATACAACTGTCACGACCCAAGCCTTGGTCCTAGACGTGATATGGCAAATGAGTAACCCGAAAGTACCTCAAACAAGCCTCTTAGCATTCTTTTAGCCTTTCATAGGTAATGATGATAAATAAACAAGCGAAAATCATAATAGTAAATCTTCAATTTACATACGTCCAACAATACCTCTAACTATTAGATTTAACAGGGCTAAGACTAGTTTGTTACTATTTCTGAAGTTACCGAAAGTCGGACAACATTTCCCCTATAACTTTAACATCCCCAAGATTTCAACTCAGCCACCATATCAACAACCATACAAATAACAACAACCAACAACATATATATAAAAAAATCACTTTAACATTACCCAATACAACTGTCACGACCCAAGCCTTGGTCCTAGACGTGATATGGCAAATGAGGAACCCGAAAGTACCTCAAACAAGCCTCTTAGCATTCTTTTAGTCTTTCATAGGTAATGATGATAAATAAACAAGCGAAAATCATAATAGTAAATCTTCAATTTACATACGTCCAACAATACCTCTAACTATTAGATTTAACAGGGCTAAGACAAGTCCCTAGCTCACCCTCAATCATAATAGAAGAAATGCTATAGTAAAATATCTTAACATATCATAAGCTAGATAGATAAAGGAGTATTGTTCCTGGAATATGGGAACTCACCAAAAGTAGTCTTCAACGAAATCTCAACTAGCCACGTAGAGGAGAACGAGGAGGAGCACTGGTCCCTACATGGTGATATCATGTAGGCAAAAGAATATGCGTTAGTACTTTGAATGTACTAAGTATGTAAGGATGTATAAACATTGAGGAAATATTATAGCATTTATGTAATATGGAACATAATGTAATGCATGCATAATAAATCATATAGATATCCTTTAAAATATTCATTTTATGGGAAAATGACCATAACCGACATTTAAGACCATGCGGGCTATTATATGGAATCCAACATAACCCCCTACGTTGGCCGGAGAGACTACTTGCCGTGTAGAACTCCGTCAACTTTATTCATTTCTTTAATTTTAACTTTAAGGGCTTTCATGGATCCATTAGCCTAAGCCTACAAGGGCTCCTATGTTGACCATAGTTAATGAGACAAGGGGTGGCTACTAGGATTCCCTTACCGAATCCCACCTCAATGCCTCATTCAGTGCTAAGTCAATCCCACAGAATAGTTTAATACTTTAAACTATTCATAGCATACAACTTGAGAATTCAAACATCATATTCGGTAGAATAGCTCATTAAAACATTTGAAAATTCAAATATGCAAGAATTGTCCTTATTTCTTAAATAATCCATCATTCATATCATTTCATCATTCTTTATTTTCATAAGACTCCCTTTTGATCATAGATATTGCTTTCACAAATAATCATTTGGTGTCAAAGTTTCCAAGTCAAACTTTATTAAAAACATAGTAAAACTAGGTGGGTTCAACTCACTTCAACTTGCAAATATGTATGTAAATAAATATACATAAATACTTTGAAATCCATTAATTAAAAATCATGCTTTAAATAACCCACCATGAATTTCAAGAACCTTTAAATAGATAAATAGAGGAATTACTTGAAAACCATCAATTCATACATATGAAATTATGTCGCATCAAAATAGACCAATAATCATTAGTTTAACCATGATTCATACTATTAAGTAAAAATAGGAATTACCATAATAAAATCTTACTTGAAATCAATAGACTTAATTGAAAGAGTTTTTGGACTACATGGGTGGAAGAACCCTTGGATAAACACCCACATAACTTAGAGTAGAGCTTAAAGAAAATAAATATAATTTATCATATAATCAAAATAATTTAGACATGAGAGTGGAAGGAATACTCTCATTGAAGCCTTACATACATGGAATCCGAAGCTTTAGTCGAAACCCAAGGACTTAATGAACACTCTTGAGTCCTAGCTTTTCTCCTCGCCGAAATATTTTATGTACTATCCAGAGTATATGAATCACCGGAATAGTATTTTTTCAATACTAAGAACTAAAACTATATTTGAGAATGAGTAAAAAAGTATATAGAGAGAAGAGTTGCTTGAGAAAGCTTGATGAATAAAATAATGAATTAAGGTGGGTATTTATAGGTGTGAAAGAGGGACCTAACAATAATTAAAATAATTATAAAAAAAAATCTAAAAATTTAATGAAAGATTGTGATGTCATGGATGATGTTAAATGGAGGACAATTGATGTCATGAATGATGTCAAATATATCTAGATCTTTCCATGGTAGGTGAGATGAGTTCTTTTTAACAGAATACTCTTTTTCCGAATTGTGTTTGAATAAGATAAATTCATTATTAAGATTTGATATCTCATAAGAATTGTAAATATGGAAGTCTAGTTTCATATAGTTCAAGAATCAACAAATTTGGATAATTCTACAGTGAGATATGACTTTTCTTCTATAAACACTCCATTCCATCACAGCATCCTGTCTTACAACAATTAATTTATTTAATCTACTTAGCCTCCGAAACTTAAAATATGGTCTTCACAAAAGTTGTAGGTAATGATCTTGTGGTTATTCAGAAATTTGAATCACACAATTTGGACAATTCTATGAAAAGTGATGACTAAAATACAAAGGTTGTATCATTTTTAGGCGAGAATTGAAACATCTTATACAACATTTTTAGGGGATGTTACATTATCTCCCCCTTGGGAACATTCATCCTCGAATGAGGAAAGACTTAGATTGAGTAGAGTAGAGTGTAAACCAACAACCCATCATTAATACAATAGTTTAATTTAAAACATCATTTAAAATATATTTCATAATTTTGCAAGCATATGACAAGAAAAGTTATGATGTAAAGATTTCAAGTAATTGAGCAAGGACAACTTAATACCTTAGGTTTGGGTAGAGGGGAAAAGATGAGGGTATCACTTAATTATATCCGCTTCCGCTTCCCATGTTGCACTTTCTATTTGTTGATTCCTCCAAAGGACTTTAACAGATGCAACTTCTTTGTTCCTCAATCTCTTAACTTGCCTGTCCAAAATTTCCACAGGAACTTCTTCATAGGTCAAGTTTTCTTGAATATGCACTACTCCCAGAGGTACAATGGAACTAGGATCACCCACATATTTTTTCAACATAGACACGTGAAACACCGGATGAACCATGACCATTTCCAATGGTAATTCCAACTCATATGCAACCTTGCCAACACATTTCACGATTCTATAAGGCCCTACATACCTAGGGCTCAATTTCCCCTCTTTACCAAATCGAACCACACCCTTCATGGGTGAAACCTTCAGATACACCCAATCGTCCACATTAAACTCAAGATCCCTTCTTCTAGTGTCGGAATAGGACTTTTGATGACTTTGAGCCATCTTCAACGTTTCTCTAATGATCTTCACCTTCTCTAAAGCATCAAGTACCAAATCGGGTCCCAACAAGGTCATCTCGCCTACTTCGAACCAACCAATCAGTGATATATATCGTCTCCCATACAAAACCTCAAACGACGCCATCTCAATACTTGAGTGGTAACTATTATTATAGGCAAACTCGATGAGCGGTAGATGGTCATACCAATTTCCTTTAAACTCCAACACACAAGCCCTTAATATATCCTCTAGTGTTTGAATCGTCCTTTTGGCTTGCCCATCCGTTTGAGGATGGAATGCTGTGCTCAACTTTACCTTAGTACCAAGACTTTTATGAAATGATCTCTAGAAGTAAGAAGTGAATTGGGTACCACGATCCGAAATAATGGATAAAGGCACACCATGCAACCTCACCAACTCTCGAATATACAACTTGGCATAGTCTTCGGCACTATAGGAAGTTTTAACCGGTAGGAAGTGAGCTGACTTAGTCATTCTATCAATAATTACCCAAATCGAGTCATTGCGCTTTCCAGTATGAGGCAAACCCACTACGAAATCCATATTCACATCTTCCCACTTCCAAGTAGGGATTTCAATGTCTTGGGCTAGGCCACCCGACCTTTGATGTTTGGCCTTCACTTGTTGGCAATTCGTACATTCAGACACAAACCTTGCTATGTCCTTTTTCATGCCACTCCACCAATACAACTCCTTTAAGTCTCGGTACATTTTCATTAAATCGGGATGAATGGAGTATGTAGAATTATGAGTCTCCATCATGATCAAACTCCTTATGCCATCAACATCTGCAACACATATACGACCTTGGTAATATAGCACCCCATCTCCCTCTTAGGAAAAGACCTCTATCCTCTTTTCCTTTACCAACTTGTTTAACTCAATAAACGTTGGGTCAAGATCTTGCTTTGATTTAACATCCACCACCAATGAGGATTCAGACCTATTTTTAACAACCATACCACCATCATTAGTACCACATAACTTTACCCCTAATCTAGCCAACCAATGAATACCTTTCACCAACTCCCTCTTCCTTTCATCCACATGGGCCACACTCCCCATAGACACTCTACTAAGTGCATCAGCAACCACATTGGCTTTACCCGGATAATAGTGCACACTCATGTCATAGTCCTTAAGGAGTTCTAGCCACCTCCTTTGCCTTAGATTAAGGTCCTTTTGGGTGAACACATATTGAAGACTTTTATGATCAGTATACACATCCACATGCACCCCATAGAGGTAATGCCTGCAAATCTTCAGAGCAAAAACAACGGCCGCCAATTCAAGGTCATAGGTAGGGTAGTTACGCTCATGCACCTTTAATTGCCTAGAAGTATAGAATATGACCTTGCCATTTTACATTAAGACACAACCTAAACCAATCTTTGAAGCATCACAATAAACTACAAACCCTTCTAATCCTTCCGGGAAAGTCAAAATAGGAGCAGAGGTAAGTTGATCTTTTAAAGTCTAGAAACTCTTCTCACACTCATCTGTCCATATGAATTTGGATTTCTTTTGGGTTAATTTAGTCATAGGAGATGAGATGGAAGAAAAACCTTTGACAAACCTTCTATAGTACCCGACTAGACCCAAGAAGCTCTTAATGTCTGAAGGAGATAATGGTCTAGGCCAATTTTTGAGTGCCTCTATTTTCTTAGGATCAACCTTGATCCCATCACCGGATACTACGTGACCAAGAAATGCCACCTCATTTAACCAAAATTCACACTTACTAAATTTTGCAAATAATTGCCTATCTCTCAACGTTTGAAGCACAACTCTCAAGTAATTTTTATGTTCTTCCTCACCCCGAGAGTAAATTAAAATATCATCAATGAAGACCACCACAAAGGTATCAAGGTAAGGTTTGAACACCCTATTCATCAACTCCATGAACACCGCCAGTGCATTCGTCAATCCAAAACTCATCACCACAAACTCAAAGTGACCATACCTTATTCGGAAGGCCATTTTGGGAATGTCACACTCCCTCACCCGTAGTTGGTGATAGCTGGACCGAAGGTCGATCTTGGAGAAGTGACTTGTCCCTTGTAATTGATCAAATAAGTCATATATTCTAGGGAGTAGGTACTTGTTCTTAATGGTCATCTTATTTAATTGCCGGAAGTCTATGCATATTCGAAGTTTCTCACAAATAAGACGGGAGCACCTCATGGAGAAATACTTGGTCTTATGAACCCCTTTTCTAACAAGTCCTTTAATTATTCGTTCAACTCTTTCAATTCTGCTGGGGCCATACGGTAAGGAGGAATAGATATAGGTTGGGTATCGGGGAGGAGATGGATACCAAAATCAACTTTCCTTTCGAGAGGGACATCGGAAAGGTCATTAGGAAAGACATTGAGGAATTTATTGACTATAGGAACCGACTCAAGAAAAGGACTTTTGGAGTTGACATCCCTAACCCTCACAATATGGTAAATACATCCCTTAGAAATCATTTTGTAGGCCTTAAGATAAGAAATAAACTGACCCTTTACCACCAAATCACGACCCTGCCATTCAATAACAGGCTCATTTGGAAATTAGAACTTGACTCGACGATTCCTATAATCTATGGAAGCATAAGATACATGAAACCAATCCATCTCAAGAATGACATCAAAATCTATCATGTCAAGCTCAATGAGATCACAAGGAATAACTTTATGCAAGATAGACACAAGGCAACCCCTATAGACCTTTCTAGCAATAACTGACTCACCAACGGGGGTAGACACCAAATAGGGCTCTAATAACATTTCAAGTAAAACATCAAATCTATTAGCAAGGAATAGAGTAACAAAGATAAATTTGCACTTGGATCTAGTAGTTCATACACATCAAAACAAAAGACCTTTAACATATCGGTAATGACATTGGGTGCATCCTCAGCCTCTTGTCTCCCATGCAAGGCGTAAAAGCAGTTGGTGCGTTGGACACCTTCTTGGACTTGTTGACCATGAGCAATTTGGCCTTGAGGCCTACCACCACCATCTCTACAATCCTTAGCATGGTGGACCATATTGCCACACTTAAAGAATGCATTGGAGCCGGCTAAGCATTCCCCTTTGTGAGTCCTTCCATACTTCTTGCAAGCGGGAAATGTTTGAGTAACAACATTCTCTCTTGGTACCATTGGTTTACCACCCTTATCCTTGTTGAACCTTGGAGGATGAGTATTGGTGGAACCTTATCCCACAAATCATTGTCCACCTTGGCCTTTGCCATTGTTTCCATAATCGAACATTTGAGGGTTAAACTCTCCACCATCCACTCTAGCCTTTTTGAACCCCCTTGATCTCTCTCTAAGCTTCTCTTTTTCAATTTGTTTTGTGTAAGTCATTAACCGAGAGATGTCCATCTCCTTGACCAACATGACCATTTTGCACTCCTTGGACACCAAGCTTGAGACACCGGAAATAAACTTGCTCATCCTAGCTCTTAGGTCAGAGACCATGAAGGGAGCATACTTTGACAACTTAGTGAATTTGAGAGCATACTCCCTCACGCCCATACTTCCTTGACGGAGGTTGATGAAATCTTGGATTTTGGCCTCCCTTAACTCCAATAGGAAGAAGCGGTCTAGGAAGGCGCCTTTGAACTCTTCCCATCCTATCAACCCTATTTCTTCATCTCTCTCAACAACCCATTATTCGTACCATACTCGAGCCACACCTTTGAGTTGATAGGCCACTAGCTCGGCCTTATCATTTGGTGGCATACCCATGATAGCCACAATCCGATACACCTTATTAATGAACTCCATAGGGTCCTCATCTAGTTTAGAACCATCAAACTCGGGAAGATTCATCCTTTGGAAATCCCAAATCCTAGAGACTGGATTTTGCATTTGGGGAGGAGGAACACCTAGATTCCCTTGGTTGGCTATGACTTGAGCTAACAAAGTAATAACACTACGAACTCGGCATGGGTTACCCCATCCTCATGATATTGGGCATTGGGAATTGGAGGAGTTTAGTCCTCATCATCAACCCTTGCTCTTCGAAGTGCTCTTCCATGAGTCATTATCTAGAGAATACGAAATGGGTTGTTAGTTAAAGGAAATCTTAGGACACTCTAAGGCACGACATGAATTTGAAAGAAATGAAAATTTTCCTAAATGCCTCATAGTCTCCTCTTCATAATTGTGGCGCGCTTCACAACCATGAACAAGACCCTATTCAACGCGGTATGCTGGACTCCAAGGACCATTCAAAACCTCGTGCTCTGATACCAAGTTTGTTATAACCCAATCCTAGGGCCTAGACGTGACATGGCGAATGAAGAACCAGAAAGTACCTCAAACAAGCCTCTTAGCATTCTTTTAGCTTTCATAGGTAATGATGATAAATAAACAAGTGGAATTCATAATAGTAAATCTTCAACTTACATATGTCCAACAATACCTCTAACTATTAGATTTAACAAGGCTAAGACAAGTCCCTAGCTTACCCTCAATCATAATAGAAGAAATGCCATAGTAAAATATCTCAACATATCATAAGCTAGAAATATAAATGAGTATTGTTCCCGAAATATTGGAACTCACCAAAAGTAGTCTTCAACGAAATCTCAACTAGCCACGTAGAGGAGAACGAGGAGGAGCACTGGTCCCTACATGGTGATATCATGTAGGCAAAAGAATATGTGTTAGTACTTTGAATGTACTAAGTATGTAAGGATACATAAACATTGAGGAAATATTATAACATTTATGTAATATGGAACATAATGTAATGCATGCATAATAAATCATATAGATATCCTTTAAAACATTCATTTTATGGGAAAATAACCATAACCGACATTTAAGACCATGTGAGCTATTACATGGAATCCAATATAACCCCCTACGTTGGCCGGGGAGACTACTTGTCGGGTAGAACTCCGTCAACTTCATTCATTTCTTTAACTTTAACTTTAAGGGCTTTCATTGATCCATTAGCCTAAGCCTACAAGGGTTCCTATGTTGGCACATAGTTAATGAGACAAGGGGTTGCTACTAGGATTCCCTTACCGAATCCCACCTCAATGCCTCATTCAGTGCTAAGTCAATCCCACAGAATAGTTTAATACTTTAAAATATTCATAGCATACAACTTGAGAATTCAAACATCATATTCGGTAGAATAGCTCATTAAAACATTTGAAAATTCAAATATGCAATAATTGTCCTTATTTCTTAAAGAATCCATCATTCATATCATTTCATCATTCTTTATTTTCATAAGACTCCCTTTTGATCATAGATATTGCTTTTACAAATATTCATTTGGTGTCAAAGTTTTCAAGTCAAACTTTATTAAAAATATAGTAAAATTAGGTGGGTTCAACTCACTTCAACTTGCAAATATGTATGTAAATAAATATACATAAATACTTTGAAATCCATTAATTAAAAATCATGCTTTAAACAACTCACCATGAATTTCAAGAACCTTTAAATAGATAAATAGAGGAATTACTTGCAAACCATCAATTCATACATATGAAATTATGTCGCATCAAAATAGACCAATAATCATTAGTTTAACCATGATTCATACTATTAAGTAAAAATAGGAATTACCATAATAAAATCTTACTTGAAATCAATAGACTTAATTGAAAGAGTTTTTGGACTACATGGGTGGAAGAACCCTTGGATAAACACCCACATAACTTAGAGTAGAGCTTAAAGAAAATAAATATAATTTATCATATAATCAAAATAATTTAGACATGAGAGTGGAAGGAATACTCTCATTGAAGCCTTACATACATGGAATCCGAAGCTTTAGTCGAAACCCAAGGACTTAATGAACACTCTTGAGTCCTAGCTTTTCTCCTCGCCGAAATATTTTATGTACTATCCGGAGTATATGAATCACCGAAATAGTATTTCTTCAATACTAAGAACTAAAACTATATTTGAGAATGAGTAAAGAAGTGTATGGAGAGAAGAGTTGCTTGAGAAAGCTTGATGAATAAAATAATGAATTAAGGTGGGTATTTATAGGTGTGAAAGAGGGACCTAACAATAATTAAAATAATTATAAAAAAAATCTAAAAATTTAATGGAAGATTGTGATGTCATGGATGATGTTAAATGGAGGACAATTGATGTCATGAATGATGTCAAATGTATCTAAATCTTTCCATGGTAGGTGAGATGAGTTCTTTTTAACAGAATACTCTTTTTCCGAGTTGTGTTTGAATAAGATAAATTCATTATTAAGATTTGATATCTCATAAGAATTGTAAATATGGAAGTCTAGTTTCATATAGTTCAAGAATCAACAAATTTGGATAATTCTACAGTGAGATATGACTTTTCTTCTATAAACACTCCATTCCATCACAGCATCCTGTCTTACAACAATTAATTTATTTAATCTACTTAGCCTCCGAAACTTAAAATATGGTCTTCACAAAAGTTGTAGGTAATGATCTTGTGGTTATTCAGAAATTTGAATCACACAATTTGGACAATTCTATGAAAAGTGATGACTAAAATACAAAGGCTTTATCATTTTTAGGCGAGAATTGAAACATCGTATACAACATTTTTAGGGGATGTTACAATAACTCCAAACAACTAGCTTAAAACTACGATACCAAAATAGAGTTTTTAACCTTTATTTCGTAAAACCTTTAACCATACTAACCAGAAGCACCCACACCCTTTTTAGAACCCTTTACATCCCTGCAACACATAGCCACACCAGCTACAACCGCGTCCCACAATCACAACACCCTAAGAGACTTTGATTTAGCTATGACGACTTCAATTTAGTTTGTTTCTAACGTCAAGCATCCTTATGCAATTTTTCCACTTACAACCTTATTTAAGACATGCAATATGCTTTATAACATCATCATAAACTCTAATTTGAATGGAAAAACATTACCTTTCCCGAAACTCGCCAAAACTTGCCTCAGAAGTTTCTTTAGCGCGACTAAAACTTTGTGGCTGCTTGCTAACATTTTGGTGCTGCTCCAAACTATAAATTTATATTACTAACATATTCATAAAATCATGATATACCCTATATAATTAATTCACGGAATGAAATTGGAGGCTTACCTTTCTTTCTCCTTGGCCGAACCTACTCTCTCTCTAGTTCTAGATTTTTCTTCTCTTGTTTCTTTCTCTAGAAGTCTCTTAAATTAGGAAGATAAATGAATTTATTGTAGATAAGAATGAGTCATAACATATATATATATATAGGCTACTTTAGGGGGTGACACGTGTCAAGCCCTAAGTGGTGACACATGTCAAGCCCTAAGTGGTGACACGTGTCAAGCCCTTATTGGGCCAACACATCCATTCCTCCTACCATTGGCTGCCACGTGGATGGTGGGGGTCCACCCCTTACTCCAGATGCTTCCACATGGCACTCTCCCTTTCTGCCACGTGGCACTCTCTCATGCTTCCACGTGTCACTCTCTTTTCCTCCTCATAGGTTCGTAATCTCATCTTACTTGATGAACCTATGTAATTGTTGCTACATAAGCTTGGTATGTAATCAAGTAGCTTAAGTATGTAATATTTCTAAGTTGTAGCTTATGTAAGTAAGTCGGGTCCTACGACTTATTATTTGGTCTCCAAATTCTTCTAGATTCTTACAACGCTATTTCCAATCTTCCCTATCATGAGGTGTCATATTCTCCCTTCCTAAGAGTTGTTTGATAGCGTTATGGGCTATCCGAATCCCATTCTAACTTCTAAGAAGCTTGAGAAGCTTTAAGAAACTTAAGAATCCTTCCAAAAACTTAAGAACCTTTCAAGATACTTAAGAAGCTTAAGAACCTTCCAGGGTACAAAAGTACGGGGTGTAACAATCCTGATGTCACATTCCAACCCACTACCTATGGTTGGAAGGATATTTCAATTATCTACAACTTTCATTTTGAGAGTTTTCCCTAATTTACAAATTCCGAAGGAGTTATGGCCTCCCGAAATCAAATCACCCGAAAATATTACTTCAAAAAAAATCTTTTTTGATGGCTTCCACTTTGAATTGGCTCAAGGGTCCTTCTTGAGATGTGTTTAACTTCATAGATATTGTCCATAAAACTTATCATATGTCCTTTTTATAAAAATCTCATCATGTGGGCCCCACCTCAGTTTACCCGTTACGAGGGCTATATATCTTTTAACATATTATTTCAATCATATTGTTCGAACTCTAATTATTATACTCATGCTATCGTCATGCTACTACAGTACAATTTCATTCTTTATACTTGTAATAATTGTTCTTCCTCGAACACACATTAAGCCATCTGTAACCTTTGTAACACAAAATTTTCTGGGGTGTAAAAATTCAAAACATGCTAGTAGACCATAAGACACACATACACACACACACACACACACACACACACACACATATATATATATATATATATATATATATATATATATATATATATATATATATATTCTGAATTAATTCTGAATTCCCAAATCTCGTAAAGTTGTATAAAAACACAAGATTGCTAATGTGAAACTCTAACTTTTGTTCCGTGCATCTTGATAGGGCACTATGCTTAGCCATCCATTTACATGTACACATGTTCATAAATTAATATATATGTCAAATATTCCTGGAAAGATCCCAACTTCAACATGAAATAGAGGACTTTATCACAATATCTTTAATACTTCAGTAAACGAGCACAATTAGGGAATATAGCATGTGGACAAATAAGTCACATAGAGTCTATGACGCATAAGGAAAAGTCACAAATGATTACTTAATATACGAAAAATAATCCCCAAAGAAATGCTTTTAGTATATGAATAGTGCACATAAGAGGCATATGACACATGTAAATTATGTTATAGGAACATATGATCTATATGCAGTAAGTTGTAAAAGCATGTAATAAGTGAGCATGTGAACTAGGTAGCATGTGAGAAAATGAACTAAAACATGTAATGAAGGATGAACTCCCTAGAACAGTAACCGAGAAATGAACCTGCGACAATTAATAAAGGGTATATTTTTTGTTCCTTTCTCCTATAATTTTTTTTATAACATACGTCATGCTTATAAGGTCTCTTGAAACTCACAAACTTCATAACACACAAAATTGTATAAGAAAAGTGTAGTAGGCAACAAACTCCTATAACCTCCCCCCCCAATTAAGTGGTGTATTACATCCTCCTTTCATACTTTATTATAACTCCACTCAAATATTCTATGAGGTCACCCACTGCCTCTCAACAATAATGCATACATACAGCTCCTAAACAACCCCAAATCATTCAGCACAATAGGAAAATGTTAAAATCTGAGCTTCTGATCACCTTCCCATTAGTTCTTAACAATAAAATATATAAAGTTCTCCATCAAAACCTACACGTAAAGAGAGGACAAAATTGGGGCAATAACTCACCTCAGATTCTGGCTTAATCTTCTTTTCACACTTAAACCAAATAAAAGAGAAAACTCTTTTAATAATAATGAAATGTAAAATAGTCAACTTGGGGAAAGGTATGCCCCATATTTTAAGCATGAACAACATGAAATCCTAATCTTTCATGGAAGAATCAAGCTAAACCCATAAGACTTCTACTTACCTTGGCTGGAAATGAAGAGGGTTTCTTCAAAAACTCTAAGAGACTTTTGAGGTGGCTGTGATAAACTTTTAGAGAAAGAGAGAGCACCGTAGATTAAACTAATTTTTCCATATAAAAATGAAAAGATAAATGACTAAATATGACCCTATAATATGAGCACTCCACCCCCTCTATATTCTTCATTTTTGGCCATAATTTGCTAAGTAGGTGATGCACCTACTTGTCTATGTTTAAACTGCTTAAATATCAAAGTTGGTGATGCACCTACTTCCCCTTAATAGATCTATTTTGCTTAGGTATGTGATACAACTACTTCCTCTTATTAAGTTGGTCAAAAAGTCTAAGTAGGTGATGCACCTACTTGTCACCTTCTACCTTAATTTAGTCAAGCAAGCACCTTACTTATTTTATCCCATTTACCAAATCCTAATCCCTTTATTTAAACTTAACACTCAAATCTAAACTTTAGCTTAATTACCACCTTAATTTACGAGTTTAAATACTTTCATCAATACTAACTTAGTCTTACACATGTTGAAATGTATGGAGTGTTACAGTAGCGGCCGAGGGTGTTGTAGCCAGCTCACACATAGAGCCCCAGCCAGGAGTAGAGGCTGACCCTGATCGTGCCAGGGCTACATTCCCAGCCCATGATAGATAGAAAACTCTTGAGTCAAAAGTGGAGCCACTAGTAGCTCTAGGACATCATCAATCGGTGTGCCAAAAACTAGCCCAGCCACCGCCACCGCCAGATGCAGCTCTAGATCTTTGGGACTATGTTAGCCTAGATATTGGCTGCGATTGGGGGTATGTAGCTGGCCCCAGCTTCAGTTGCTCCAGTATCACAGGGTCAGCCTACACTAGCGGCACTAGTATTTTAGCACAACTGACACCTTCCATCGCCCAACTGGATGATTTAGAGGGCATCATGCCATTGCACGAGCAGAAGATGCTTGAGGTGTTTCTCAGATTATCACCAACGAGGTTTTTTTGGGTATGTGGGTGGATTCCCATGAGTTTTTATTTACTTACCATGAGTGAATTCAAATTTTATGATTGTGGAGTCGCAAGGAGCCGACTTCAATACATATCAACTATATGGCATGGCTAGACAGTGGTGGCATTCATATTTAGCGACAAGGCTAGTTGTTTCTCCATCGGTGTCATGGATGGAGTTTTTCGAGTCACTCTTAGTTAGGTTCATCCTTAGAAGCGTTAGAGATCAACTTTGAGATTAGTTTTTGTAGTTGGAATATGACTTCATGATCGGTCAAAGTATGAATCTAGATTCCATGACCTCTCTAGGCATGCCACTATGATCTTACCTACCAAGGAGGAGAGATTTAGGTGTTTTGTTTGAGGATTGAGACTCCAGCTACGGATTAAGACCTAGTCCCTAGTCTAAATGGGGTACTCCTTTATTAATTGGTGGATCACACTCACATACTTAAGCAGATCAATCGCGAGGCACAAAGAGGCAGTGGCAAGAGAGCCAAATAGGAAGATAGCTATGGTAGGCCTTATTTTATGCCTAGAGATTCATATAATAGGCCCCGCCAGAGGTTTGAGCAGGGTCAGTTTAGTCTCCCATTCCATTCTATGCTACATGCTACGAAGGGTGACCAGCAATGTCAGAGTGGCTCTAGTGCCAGTTTAAGTCAGGGCGAGGTGGTATTCAGAGGGATTCTTTAGGTTGGGGTGGATGAACTCCAATTGCGAGTAGACCTCTATAGGGTCTCTATGACTGTAGAGAACTAGATTATTAGTCCTGACAGTGCCTTCTTCGTAGGTCAACCACACCTGCTCTATATGCATATAGACCCGCACTAGCAGTAATACCTTGAGTTAGAGGCGAAGGCTAGGGTCAAGATCATATGGGTGGTCACCATGGTTCATAGAGAAGACCTTGGAGAGTCAGGACAAGTGGTCGAGTCAATGCGCAAGGTAGAGGCACCCAAGGTAACTTCTATGCAACTCTAGCTTGAGCTGAGGCTGAGGTATGAGATGATGTGATTACAAGTACAATTGTTTTATGCCATCAGCCTACCTCAAATTTATTTTATTTAGGCTCCACTTATTATTATGTTTCTATGTATTATGCCCCTTGACTGAGTATGAGTCCATATCCCTTAGTAGAGTCGCTGATTGTTTCATCCGTAGTAGGTGATTCTTTAGTAGTGGATCAAGTTTTCAGATCTTGCATGGTGACTATTCTTGGGTGGGGCACTAGGGATGATCTTATTTTTACTTGATATGTTGGATTTCGACATGATTCTAGGCATGGACTGTTTAACCCTTCTCTGAGTAGTCTTGGATGGCTATGCCAAGACCGTTACAATAACCACCCCTTGTATTCCACCGGTGGTATGGCAGGGCACTTGTAGTCAATCATTTGGTCTCATAGGTTAGTGGCTACTATATGTTTGTCATATTTTGCATATGTTAGAGATGTTAGTAGGGAGGGACTTATGGTCGATTCAGTGCCTATAGTCCGAGAGTATGCAGATGTGTTTCCTGTCGTCTTGCTTGGCCTTACCCCAGATCATGATATCAAATTTGCTATTGACTTAGAGCCTAGTACTTATTCTATTTCCATCCAACCATATTATATGCCCCCCCAAAGATTATGGAGCTCAGTTTCCAGCTCTAAGATCTCTAAGATAAGGTCATTCAGCCTAGTGCATCGCCTTGGAGTACTCTAGTCTATTTGTAAATAAAAAGTATGGCACTATGCAAACGTGTGTTGATTATAGGCAGCTGAACAAGGTGGAAATAAAAAATTATTACCTCATGCCTCATATTGATGATCTATTTGACCAACTTTAGGGTGTTATGGTATTTTCTAAGATTGATCTGAGATCCGGCTACCACCAATTGAGGATTAGGGAAGCGGACATCTCTTAGACCATATTTAGGACTCTTTACAGCCACTATGAGTTCGTAGTAATGTCTTTTGGATTGACTAATGCCCCTTCCACCTTCGTGGACTTTATGACTCATGTCTCTAGGCTGTATCTGGACTCCTTTGTCATAGTCTTCATCGATGTTATATTATTATACTCGCGGAGCCATAGTGAGTATGAGAAGCATTTAAGGATAGTGCTCCAAACTTTGGGAGATCAACAACTTTATACCAAGTTCTCATAGTGCGAGTTTTGTCTTGAATTATAGCATTCTTAGATAACGTGGTGTAAGGATGGCATTCTGGTGGATCCGGCAAATATTAAGGCTATTCGTGATTGGGCCAAGTCCATATCTATGATAGAGATTCATAGCTTCATTGGATTGGCAGGTTACTACATGGGTTTTGTTAAGGGCTTCTCTACTATAGCGACACCTTTGACTCAGTTAACTCTCCAGGATGTTCTCTTTGAGTGGTCAGAAGAGTGTGAGAGGAGATTTTTTAGGCTCAAGGAGTTGCTTACCACTGCTTCTATATTGACTGTTCCAATTGTGAGCGAGGGCTTCATGGTTTATTGTGATGCATCCAACATTGGTTTGGGTTGTATATTGATGCAGAGGGGTCAGGTAATTGCATATGCATCAAGGAAGCTTAAGTTGCATGAGCACAACTATCCCACTCATTACTTAGAGTTGGTGGCATTATTTTTTTGCGCTTAAGATTTAGAGGTACGACCTGTATAGAGTTAGATGCGAGATCTACACTGATCACAGTAGCCTCCAATACAATGTAAGTTAGTGAGATATTAATTTGAGGTATCGCCATTGGATTGAGCTTATGAAGAACTACTACCTTTTTATTCTCTACCATCCGGGCAAGGAGAATATAGTAGGGGGTGCCTTGAGTCGGAAGGCAGTGAGTATGGGTAGTCTAGCCTTCCTTTCTACTATAGAGGGACTTTTGGCTTTGGATATCTTGTCCTTAGCCAATAGGATAATTCAGTTTAATATTTTTGATTCCCGAGATATGCTAGATTATGTAGGAGTTCAAGTATTTCTATTGGATCGGATTCACATTCGCCAGTATAAGGATGAGGATTTGGATGCTCTTTGAGATTAGGTTTTGAGAGGTGATGCCGATCAGGATGCCTTAGATCCAGAAGGGGTATTGAGGTTTGGTGGTTGTCTATCTGTTTCAAGAGTCGATGGGTTGATCCAGTTGATCCTTAACAAGGCCCATGATTCTAGATACTCTATCCATTCGGGCACTACTTAGATGTATCATGACTTGAGGCAGCATTACTCGTGGAGCGGTATAAGGATAGATATTACATCGTAGTTTGAATTGTTAGCAAGTAAAGGCCGAGCATTTGAGGCTTTATGGTGAGCTTTAGAGATTACCCATTTCTGAGTGCAATTGGGAGCGTATCACCATAGACTTTATTGTGGGGTTTCCTCGTACTTCCAGAGGTATTAATAGTATTTAGGTTATCGTTGATCGATTTACCAAGTCAGCATATATCCTTCCTATTCATACTTCTTATAGTATTGAGAGGTTGACCCATATCTACATTTAGGAGATGGTTCATCTTCATGATGTGCCAGTTTCTATCGTTACAGACCGAGGATCACAGTTCATATTTGGGTTTTGAAGGACTTTTTATGAGAAGTTGGGTACCCGTGTTGATCTTAGTACAACTTTTCACCTTTAGACTGATGGTTAGTCGGAGCATACTATTTAGGATCATGAGGATATGTTACATGCATATATTATATATGTTGAAGGTCAGTTGGACAGTTTTTACCTTTGGTAGAGTTTGCGTACAACAACAACTACCACTCTAGTATTCAGGTGGCCCCATTTGAGGCCTTATATAGTAGGTATTATTGCTCTTCGATTTGTTGATTTGAGTCTACAAAGTACATGCCGCATGGTACAGACTTGATGCAGGAGGCCTTAGATCATATGATGGATATTCATGATAAGCTTAGGACAGTTTAAAGTAGATACCAATGTTATGTGGATCATAGGTGTCGGCCATTGAGATTTGCCGTTGGTGATCGAGTATTCCTCTGTGTATCACCCATAAAGGCTGTGATGAGATTGGGAGGTAGGGTAAGCTTATCCCTAGGTATATTGGCCCTTTTGAAATTTTGAGGATAGTTGGTGAGTTTCCATATGAGTTAGCTTTGCCCCCAGCCTTCTCAGCTATCTATCTAATTTTTCATGTTTTGATGTTATGATGGTATATTCTAGATGAGTCTCATGTGTTCTAGTATGATATGGTTGAGTTAAATGATCGTCTGAGTTATATTAAAGAGCCAGATACTATCTTGGACAAAGATGTGAGGCAATTGTAATCCAGAGCCATTCATCTAGTTAAGGTTCATTGGAAACATCGTTCGATCGAGGAGGGTGCCATGGAGACCAAGCAGGAGATATGGGATCAGTTCCGTGGCTTATTTGAGTCTTCAGATACTTCTTGAATCTTACTTTCACGAACGAAAGTTCTTTTAAAAATGGATGTTGTAATGACCCTCCAGGTCATTTTTGAGTTAATACATTCATTTCTTCGGTTAGATCATTCCTATAGTGATCCTAAGACATTTATAATTTAGTGGAACTGACTATTCGGTGACTTGGTCATTCGTTTGGGTTTTAGGCCCATTTTCCTATTTTGAAGCAATTAAAATGTGCAATTGATTTCAGTCACAACATCTAGTAAACAACCTCAGAACAAAATTTTAATGGTTCCATCATCTCCAAAATGGCCAAATTAGGCTAGTAGCATGGTCGTCACGAGTATCAAGACATTCAATGTGAGTTTGGGGCCATTCGGTGTATTAGCTTTTAAAATTTGGCCTAAGGTTGATTTTGGTCAATATTCTTGGAAAACACGCTCAGATGAAAATTCCATCAGCGCGGTAAGTTTTGGAATGTCGAGTTTGGTCTAAAATGACCCTTCATGTGCTTTCTAAGGCTTTTGGTCGAATCTCGAGGCCCATTTTGAATTTGGCTAAATATGAAACTTGGGTGTGTGACCCATTTTTCATTATAATGACCTCGTATAGAAATTTTGAATGCATAATTGAGTCCAGAACATCAAATTTTATGGGGTAGTATATCTCATTTATGCGCATGGGGTTCCGAATGAATGCCAAGCGCCCTATCGAAGACTTGGCCAGTTCTAAAACTCAGCCGATATAGCTGAGTCTGGTGCCAGTCGCTAAAGCGATAGGATGTTCCAAAAGCGAGGTGACCCCTAGGGGCTGCTGTCGCTTAAGCGACCCCTCGCTTAAGCGATAGGGTGTCGTAAAAGAAAGGCCTGCCTCTTTGAGGTGGCCTCTTAAGCAACCTTTGTGGTTGCCTTTGCAATACCTGTGGGTTTATTTTTTGGTCTAATTTTCCGTTATTTCTCCAAACTTTAGACCTTCATTTCTCTCTCATTTCTTGGCGGAATTTGGTGATTCAAAGGTCAATTTCTGGGGAATTTCTAGGAGAAGGTGTTCGGGGCCCCTGAACTTTGTTCGAGACCTATGTTTGAGGTAAAATTGCTTGTAAACCTGCTGCCATTGTTGAATTTAGCTTAAAATTGGGAAATTCTTGCATGTCCTTATTCTTGCTGATCCAAGCCTTGAATTGTGTTCCATTTTGGAACACAAGTTCAGGGAAGTATTTAGGTCCTTTTCACGGAGTCAATTCCAGAATTATCAAAATAGGTCCCATATTCCCCTTTTTTACTCCAAAATTGGTTTGTCTCCAATTTTGATAATTTTAGTGTTAAAACAACTTTAATAACACTGTGATTCTATTTTTGATAGCGTGGTATCATTTCAAGTCCATATGGAAGTAAAACCTCCGGCGAAGTGATTTGGAGAGCGCGCGGTCAACCTACAGGTAGGCTACGCCTTCTCTCTCCTTAGATTGAGCATGATTTGGCATTTTTATATTGATTTGTGTGAAGTTGGGGGTGATTAGTGATTGAGCATGCTAAATTTCTCGAATCCATGCCTTAGACTCTATTTTTGGGGTACTTTAGGTTATTGAAGCATATCTATTTTAATTGATGATCTTCCATACCTTGTGGTGTACATCTGTGTCGTTTGTTTATATCGTTGGAAGCATGTTTGGCCTTAGTCTAGGCTTATACTAGTGATTGCCATAGACTTGCATACTTTTGGAGCCATTAAACCTTGAAACTTCTTCGACGTCGCTACAGACGGCTTAACTCCCTGTAGACTGACATAGCATACTTTAGTGTGATAGTCTGGGCCTTAGCTAGGCATTAACACTTCTTGGAACCTCTTATCCATAATTTCCTAATTTCGTTGATCCCGGATTACTTGATTCTTCATTTTGGAAGCTACTCGTCAATTCTGGATAGATTTGGTTCGAGCTGGAGTAATTTATTGATGGTACGCAGATTTAGGGAATTGCCCATGCTGATCAGTTAGCTGCTGATCCTAATTCTAATTGATTTACCTCTATTTATGGTTCAAGTCCCCAATTCACTTCATCGGTATCGGTTCAAGTCCTTGCCTTTGTATTATAGCCTCTGTTCAAGTCCACCGCTGTTTGCAGCCAAGGTTAAAGTCCATAGCTACCTTCTAGACTTAGTTCAAGTACATAGATACCTTTTAGCCTTAGTTCAAGTCCATAGATACTTTCACCTTGGTTCAAGTCAGTCAAATTTATGTGTGGTTCAAGTTCACGATTATCGTATCCTTGGTTCGATTCCTTAGTTACTCCAAATATCTATTCAAGTACTTGATTCTTTCATCTTCATCTGGTTCAAGTACTTAACTCTTTCCAGCATCGGTTAAAACTTCAGGCTCGCAGTTTGTTTTGATTCAAGTCCGCGCGGGAAGTTATGGAATTGATGGGAACTTTGTCGGCTTCTCCTATTTCATTTCAACTCTCTTCTTTTGCACCTGTCGGGATTATGAGAGTCCGCTCAATTTTTACGTCTAACTTGAGCGCAAGCGTACCTATCAGGTATATGGTGTCCGATCGGATTTAGTTAGCTACTCTCATTTCCTTTGTGTGTGAGTACGCTCGTGTACATACCTATTAGATTTTCTCATTCTTGTCTATGGCAGTATTTTAGATTCTCATATTTCATATTACCTTTTCTTTTCTTTCTTAGTTGGCCTATGGTTCCTACTGGGTATCTATTATTTTGGTACTCATACTACACTCTTCATGTGTTTCTATGATGCAAGTCCGAGCACCATCAACCAGCAGTGATCTTGAGCCAGCTACAGTTTTATTTGGAAGTAAGGGTGAGCACGCAACATCCTGGATTTACTCATCTCCTTCTTTATATATATTGACTTGTCTTTTGCTTTTATGAGACAGTTTTGTTTATGTGCTCCACTTTTGGGACTTGTATTCATTTTTTTTATAGCTCTGTACATGTGACTTCTAGGTTCTGGGAGGTATCTTTATTTATATATAGTTTTTTTTTGCTTGCATTCTTTCATTTGTGATTCTTGTTATTATATTACTATTTTAACCGAATGTTGGTCTTCTGCCCTTACATCCCATTACTTGTAGTTGCGAGATATGGGTTGACTTGCCTATTGGTTGTCATAGTAGGCGTCATCATGGCGGTTTTCTCATTATACCCCTAGGAATACCCTAAAATAAATTTGTTAACTCCTATAAAGCCCTAAACAATCAGATTTCCATCTTTTAATTCCTCCTTCTCCTCTTTGAAACCCCAAGACAAAAGTCTAAGAAAAAAATCAAGCATAATATTTTCAAGCAATGTTCTTCCAAATCATTTTTAAGATTTTTCTTCAAGGTAAGTTATTCTCCAAGGATTTCAATCTTTCCAATTCAAATTTCTTCGTATAATCATGAATCATTAATAGAAATCTTAATCCTTGGTCATAAGGCTTTCAAAAAACTAATTCAAGAATCTCAAGAAAGGATTTCTTGATCGTTCTTCTTCAAGTTAGGTAGTTCTTCAAGATTCATCGAGTGTTTACGGTATGTAAGATTATCAAAGTGAGGAACTTAGTTCTTTTTCACGCCTTACATCTATAATATCAATTACTAAGATCAAATCTAGTATTTTTTTATCCCATCACTCATAATTTTTGAATTCTCTCTACTTCCTGTTGTTGATTTGATTTCATTATCGAAAATATGGTATTTCACATCATTGATGAAATAAAATTTCAAATGGGCGAGTTGAGTTAAAATTAAGAATATTAAAATAGGTTTAAATAAAAATTGGGTCGGGTCATGACCCGCCCAATTTGACCCGCTTAATCTCAATAATTTTAACATATTATTGTTTACCTTTTATAACCACAATTTGAATTTCAACTCAAAATAATAATAATTTACAAATGGATAGATTAATCCTAAAAGATATAAAATAAATAGTAATTCATACCTTTAATATGAGAACATACATTAAACCAATGCAAATAAAGAGTCTCAAAATAGGTTGAAATTGGAGATTATGTTGGGCTCAATTGAAAATTCTTTTAAAATGGATTAAGGCTTGAATGAGTTGAGATTGAACCCAATACAAATTTTCTTGAGCCCAACCCATAAAAGTGTAGGCGGGTTACCTATATTTGAGCTCATTTTGACACCCTATTAATTTGATTCTTGGTTCATGCATATTATTCAACATGGATCCTTTTTTTGTCAAAGTTATTTAAAAATCTAGTCCAAGTTTTATATGCATTATTTTCATCAAAGAAGTAAGTTCAAGAATTTCAAGAAAGTATATTTTGCTTTACTACATTATTTTATAAGGGTTTCAAAAAATTATATTTGATTTAAATGCATTATTTTAAAAGAATTTCAAGAAAATATATTTTTTCTTTAAATGCATTATTTTTAAAAGAATTTGAAAAATGTATATTTTTCTTTAATTGAAATATTTTAGAAGGATTTCAAGAAAGTATATTTGT
The DNA here is from genome assembly GCF_947179165.1 of Solanum dulcamara. Taxonomy (NCBI): domain Eukaryota; kingdom Viridiplantae; phylum Streptophyta; class Magnoliopsida; order Solanales; family Solanaceae; genus Solanum; species Solanum dulcamara. The sequence goes on along the minus strand of NC_077240.1, from coordinate 43,134,202 downwards.
TTTGTTTGCATTATTTTAGAAGAATTTCAAGAAAGTATTTTTGTATTAAATGTATTATTTTAAAAGAATTTCAAGAGAATATATTTTTCTTTAATTGCATTATATTAGAATGATTTCAAGAAAATATATTTTGCATTATTTGCTTTTTTTAGAAGAATTTCAAGAAAGTGTATATATATATATATATATTAATTGCATTATTTTAGAAGGATTTCAAGAAAGCATATTTTGCTTTATTAGCTTTATTATATAAGAATTTCAAGAGAGTATATTTTGCATTAAATACATTGTTAGAAAGGAATTTCAAGAAAGTATATTTTTCTTTAATTACATTATTTTAGAAGGATTTAAATAAAATATATTTCTCTTTATTTGCATTCTTTTAGAAGAATTTCAAGAAAGTATATTTTTCTTTAATTGCATTATTTTAGAAGAATTTCAAGAAAGAATATTTTTCTTTAAATGCATTTTTTAAAAAGAATTTCAAGAAAGTATATTTTGCTTTAATTGCATTATTCTAGAAGAATTTCAAGAAAGTATATTTTGTTTTAATTTCATTACTTCAAAAGAGTTACAAAACGTATATTTTACTAAATATGTCAAGTGCATTATTTTCAAGAAGTATTTCAAGTATGTACCAATGAGTTGTGAAAAGTCTTCTTACAATATGAATAAAATCTTGATTTAGATGCTTAGAAAGGTATGCGTCTATATATTAATGTTATGATCATGGTTTTCAAGAAGTTGTTCTGGTGATTTACTTTATGATGTGGATTGGTTGATTGTTGTCTTTCCTACTAACTATGATTTATGATGTGGATTGGTTGATTATTGTCTTTCCTACTAACTTAGCACCGAGAGAACTTTGTGGTGGGGACTCCACAAGGGAGCCCAAGTAGCAACCCCTAGTTCCAAACTAAGTGCCGCTACAGGTGCCTTTATGGCCTAGCTAGTGGATCCACATATAGCCCATGTTCATGTTTATACGGATTCTACCTTGGCAAGTAGTCTCCCTCTTCTCGGTCTTGGAGTTACATCAAATTTCATGTTGTAGCTCACATGGTCTTAAATGTTGGTTAAGGTTAATATCCCACAAAATGACTGTTTTCTTACAAGATTTTAAATGGTGTTTTATGATGCATCACGACTTATGTTTTGCTTCACGCTTTTTTAGTTACTTGGTCATTGCAACAGTTCATGTATTTCTGTTCCATATTCAGTTTAGCATCTTAGATTTATCATGTCCAGCATTAAATATTATTATGCATATCTCACATACCCAGTACATTCAAAGTACTGATCACATACTTTTTTTTTCCTACATTTTTTATGTGATCTAGATTCAGGTTCTTACTATTAGGATCCTAGTCAGTCGGATCGCAGCTTCCTGCCAGCAGATGATGAGTCCTCATTTTTTGAGTACTCAAGTCAGTTTGTAGTTCTAGTATATTATTTCTATTCACATGTATTGATTAAAGAGAGCAGGGTCATGTCCCGACTAACTATAATCAATATTAGTAGAGGCTTCATAGACACTCAGTTAGAGTTGTTGTATTCAATCTATTATTATCAAATTATAGTCGCTGTATATAAAACTTTGTTTAGAAATAAATTAAACTTATATTTCATAATTATGCTTCCGCTCAGTTATTTTAGTACTTTTACATGTTCATATTTAGTTACTCATGACTATGCCAACATTAAGGGCTAGCTTGGAGTCACTTGTGACTCTAAGCACCGTGTTACAACTTATGGGTAGTCTCTAGTCGTGAAAAAAACTCATTTCATGAACATGCATGTATATGAAAACATGAGAGTGACTAAAATGCATGAATTCGAAGGAGTGAACATGAGGAAACTAAATACCTCAAGTTGGAACTAAGAAAAAGAGATGAGGACAACGTAACATCATATTGACTTCGACCTCCCATGTAGCACCCTCAGCGTTTGGTTCCTCCAAAGTACTTTCACGGATGCAACTTCCTTATTCCTTAACTTTTAGATATCACAATCTAAAATCTCAAGCGGAACCTTTTCGTAAGATAGACTCTCTTTCAAAAGGTACAATAGAATTAGGATCACCAGTACACTTTTTCAACAAAGAGACATGGAACACTAGATGCACCGATGCCAATTCTAAAGGAAAATCCAAATCATAGGCCACTTTGCCAAATACCTCAAAATCTAATATGGGCCTATATAACGGGGACTAAGTTTCCATTTCTTACTAAAATGCATCACACCCTTCATAGGTGATAGTTTCAAGTAAACCCAATCATCAACCTCAAATTCAAGATCTCTTCTCCTTACCTCATGTCACGCCCCGAGTCTATACCCTAGGCGTGGCAGGAACTCGAAAACCATTTTTAATTTTCAAGAGAACCCTTGTCCTGGCTAACTACTCAGTGAAAGACTCAACTCAAAACAAAGTTATAGGGTCTCTGAGGGTTAGGGTTCTGCACCCTTCTATTGGTTGTAGACCATGTTATGAGTCATAGACCCTAATCATATAGCCTATGTGCATTTTCCCATAGCTACTAGACTTGGAAAGGTGGGTCTACGAGGTCTCCCTATAGATCATAGACCTTTATATAGATCATAGGACTAGATCATGGAATATGATTTGAAGACTGGGCTCAGGGTCACTTCTATGGACCCTTCCTACAGTCCGTAGGAACTTCTACGAATCGTAGAAGCCATTCATAGGTAAGAACTCAACAACTCAAATTTCACCAAGTGTGGGAGGGTTCTACCATTCCCTAATACGGTCCGTAGAAGTTTCTACGAATTGTTGGTGGCACCCATGGAACTCTTTTGGTGCAAAAGTTGAGTTCTCTTCTCAAGGCTCTTGTATTGGTCTAAGCTAGAATAGGCCAGGTGTTACAATATCTCCCCCTTGGGATCATTCATCCTCGAATAATGACTAAGATAAGAATTCTCAAGGAACAAATGCCATACAGTAATAGAAATACTCAAATACTTGGAACAGAACTAAGTTTGAGATAGGGAAAGGAATATTACCTTCAACATCAACACTAGGAAGAACGAATAGATGAGGGTACTTGGATTTAATATCTTGTTCGGTTTCCCATGAGCCTCTTCAATAAACTGATTTCTCCAAAAAACTTTGACAGAAGCGGCCTCTTTGGTCCTCAATTTTTGAACTTTATGATCAAGAATTTGAACCAAAATCTCCTTATACGAGAAACTAACCTTCACACCAATGTTTTCTGTAGGAACAATGGATGATTGATCTCCTAAGCATTTCTTAATCATAGAAATGTGGAACACAGGATGAATAACTGCTAACTCTGATGGTAGTTCCAAATCATAGGCTATATTACCAACTCTTTTAGTAATCTAGTAGGGACCAATATAATGGGGACTAAGATTTTCTTTATTCCCAAATCTCATAACACCCTTCATGGGTGAAACTCTTAAATATACCCAATCATTCACGTCAAACTCTAAATATCTTCTCCTAATATCAGTGTAAGACTTTTGATGACTTTGCACAATTTCAACATTTCTTGAATGATCTTCACCTTCTTCATAGCCTGATGAACTAAGTCTAGCCTTATTAGTTCAGCTTCACCAACTCTGGACCACCCAATTGGTGCTCTATATCTCCTCTTATTAAGAGCCTCATACGGACCCTCTAAACGATTGAGTGAAAATTGTCATTGTATGCAAACTCTATAAGAGGCAAGTGATCATCGGAATTACCTTTAAAGTCAATGATGCAATCTCTCAACATATCCTCAAGAGTCTAATTTGTATGCTCTACTTGACCATCTGTCTAAGATGGAAAATAGCACTAAGATTCACCTTTGTACCTAAACCTTTCTAAAATGACTTCCCAAATTGAGTTGTAAATCGAGTACCTCTGTTTGAGATGATAGACAAGAGGACTCCATGAAGTTTGACTATCTCACAAATGTACAATCTGGCATAATCCTCTGTTGATATGTAGTCTTAAACGGTAAGAAGTGGGCTGACTTATTCATCCTATCTATAATCACCCAAATTGAATTATGATGTCGGCAAGATTGCGGTAAGCATATAATGAAGTCCACATCAATTGTAAGACCCCAGAAGTTGAAAAGTTAGAATGTATGTCTTGGAAGAAAATTTTTGATAAAAAGTTGTAGGGATGATCTCCACGAGGTCCTTCACAGGCCGTTTAGAGAACCATGGCTCATAGAGATCACTTATGAAGGGCGGCTTCATGGATAGTTATAGGAGTTCCCTCCACGAGCCCCTAGATGGATCATGGTAACCACCACGGCCTGTGGTGGACTCCATACAAGTCACCCTCCTTCTTAAGTTCACTCCCCCACCACGGACCCTTGTACAGTCCATTGTTCTCTTAACGACGCATCAAGGGTATCTGTGAAGGAGTCTTTGACAGTAATTCCCAGGGTCATTTTAAATATTTACCATTCATTAATTACCAAATCTATTTCATTTTAGGTATTTTTTCTAAGCCTATAACTACCCAAACCCTCCAAATTCCTCTCATTCCCTCTCAAGCACTTAAGACAAATGATCTCTCTAGAATTGTTTTTCCCGAGGATCAATCTCTTTCTCCAAGCTAAGGGTTTTAAGGATATTCAAGTTCAAGTCTCTCAATTCCAATTGAATTTAGGGATTCGATTAAACAAGGTATATGAACATTGATCCGTGGATCCTCTTCCATCCATGGAATCCCAAGGTTTCCTCAATCATCTCTTTCATAAAATTCTCCTAAACCCTACCTTTGATGAATTTGCATTGGGTAAATTCAATTATGATTTTATTCAATTTAAATGATCTTTTCATGCATGATTCAGTCTATTTTACATATTTTCAATAAGTTTTATAAGGAACCATGCATTATACTATGAATTTAAAGTATAAACTATGGATTTATGATCATAGATTTGATGAAGTGTTATGTATGATTTATGAAAGTTATGAATTATGATTCAAGTATGGTTTTAGGAAAGTAACCATGAATTGTGAAAGATTTTCTCACAATATGAAAGAAATAATGAGTTAGATGCTTTGAAAGGTAGGTGTCTATATGTTTTTGCTATGATCATGGTTTTCAAGGATATAGCTTATGATGTATTTTATGAGGTCAATTGCTTGATTATTGCCTTTCCTAATGACTATGATTTATGTATTCCATTGGGATTAACTAAGTACCGAGAGAACTTCATGGGGAGGACTAGGTAAGGGAGTCCCTAGTAGCAACCCCTAGTTCCAAATAATGTGCCTATGTAGGTGCCTTTATGGCCTAGATAGTGGATCCACATATAGCTCATGTTCAGGTTAATACAAAGTGTGCCTTGACAAGTAGCCTCTCTCTTCTCTTTGTGGGAGTTATACTAGATTCCTTGTTATAGCTCACATGATCATAAATATCAGTTAAAGTTGATATCCCACATATGTATATGTTTTTCTTATAAGTTTGTAAATGAAGTTTATGATGGATTAACCTTATTAATTGTTTTCAAGCTTATTTCATGCTTTCAAGACATTTCTTCAAGCATCACATGTTCATAATGATTATATCCAACTATTCTTGTTCATGCATGTTTCTCTCATACTTAGTGCATTCTATGTACTAAAACATACTTTTTTCCTATAATGTATCATAATATTGGGTCTTATGATCATTCTACACATCCCACTTGTGGCTAGATTTTTGAGTTGCTATGTACTTGTTGGTGAGTCCTCATGCTTCGAGGACACAAAATTTATGCTTTCCTTTATGTTCAAACTATAGTTCTTCCTTTATGATTTGGTGAGCTAGGAACTTATTCTATGCCCTGTCTAGACTAGTAGAGGCATGTTAGATGGTTATGTCTATATTGCCCTATTTATTCGGAGGTTTAGTTTGATTTGTCTTATATCGAGATTTTCATATTGAGACTTATATTCCACATTTATGCTTTACCTTTTTTTGCTTTGTATTACCTTATGTATGCTTCCATATAATACGCTAAGAGGCTTAGTTGGGGTCTCTCGGGATTGTAATCATTGTGTCACATCCATGGCCTAGCTTGGGTTGTGACAAACTTGGTATTAGAGCATAAGGTTTTAAGGTATCCTAGAGAATCCAACATTCCATGTCAAGTAGCGTCTTGTTCATGGGTGTGAAGCATTCCACATCTATGAATAAGAGGTTATGAGGCATTTTAGGAAATTCTACTTATTTCATCATTCTTAAGTTGTGCGATAGAGTTGAACTCTAATGTTTTCCTTTTAATGCTTTCTATTTGCGATTACAGAATCATGCCTCCACAAAGAGCTCCAGTGAGAAGAAATATTAATGAAGAACAATAATCTCCAAATGATCTTTTAGCCGAGAAAGTGTCACATGTCAAGTTTAGGGCAGATGTTCAAGTGGTTGCTCAAGCCATGGTGGCTCAATAAAATTGAGAGGTTCTGGATCCCGTGAACCCAAATATTGGTACAACAGTGACAAGGGTTCATGATTTCACTAAAATGAATCCTCTAAAGTCTCATGAGTCAAAGTTGGAAGAGGACCCTCAATAGTTCATTGAAGGGATCCATAAGATTGTGGATCATGGGAGTTATCTCTTGGAGAAGGCGGACTTAGCCGCTTACCAATTGAAAGGTGTGGCTTAATTTTTTTTTGATCAATGGAAGAGCGGAAGTGCTAGAGGTGCGGCTCCCGTTACATGGAAAGAATTTAAGGATGCTTTTCTTGATCATTTCTTTCCTTTAGAGTTGAGGGATGCTAAGATCCAAGAGTTTATAAACTTGAAGCAAGGAAGTATGAGTGTAAGGTATTATGTCCTCAAGTTCACATAGTTTTCTAGGTATGATCCATTTATGGTTTCTGATCCTAGAGCTCGTATGAGCAAGTTTGTTTCGGGTGTTTCTTACTTGGTGTCCAAAGAGGGAAAAACCACTATGTTGATAAAAGAAATAGATATATCAATGCTAATGAAATCATGATGAGCAAATTGAGGAGGATAAGATTAGGAAGAAGGCTAGAGAGTCAAAAAGGAAAAGGACCGATAGTGGTGACTTTTTACACTCAAAATACGATAATGGTGGTCGTCAACAATTTTACCAAAGGTTCTCTGATAAAAATTATTCAAACACTCTGGCTCCAAAGTTCGGTATCTAACTATAATATTCGAAGAGGAGCTCCAAGTGGTTAGACTATCCCCTCATCAAAGAAGTGTGGAAAGAGGCACCAAGGAGAATGTTTGGTAGGTTTGGGTGCTTGCTTTGGTTGTGCCAAGATAGGTCACCAATTGAAGGATTGTACCTCGAGTGATACTATAGGTGGAGGTGGTTGAATGCAAAATCAAACTTAGACTTAGACTACTATAGGCTGACAGACTCAGCATGGTACTTAATCAAGGTTAGGTGGTGGTCAATGCCATAATAGATTCTATGCCTTACAGATTTGACAGGATTTAGAGGATTCTCTCTATGTGGTTATCAGTATGTTATAAGTCTTTCGGTTTGATGTTTATTCCTTTTTATATCCAAGATAAAACCTTTGTTTTACTCCTTTTGTTGCCATGAAATTTGATGTTAGTCTTAAGACCTGTTATAGCCTTTTTTAGTCTATACCCCCGTTGGTGACTCGATTTTGGCTAAGCGGGTATATAGAAATTTCTCGATTTTAGTTTTTCATAAAATTACCTCATATGATCTTGTATGCTTGTTATGACTGACTTTGATGTTATCATTTGTATGGATTGGCTTCATGCATTTTATGTTTCTATTAATTGAAGAACACGAGTGGTTAGACTTCAGCTTCCTAATGAGTTAGTCCTAAAATAGAAGGGTAGTAATTCCATGTTTAAAGGTCAATTTATCTCATAACTTAAAGATCAAAAAATTATTTTTCTAAGGGTTGTATCTATAATCTAGTATGGGTTAGGGATATAAATTCTGAAGCCCCTATTCTTGATTCAGTCCCCGTTGTTAATGAATTTTCGAAAGTGTTTCTCGATGATCTACCTGGCATTTCTCCCAAAAGGGAAATTAAATTTGGCATATATCTCCTTCCCAATACCCAGCCTATCTCTCTCCCTCCTCTCCGAATGGCTTCCATAGAACTTAAAGAGTTAAAGGATTTGTTGGATAAATATTTCATTAGAACGAGTATCTTTTCATGGGGTGATCTGGTTCTCTTTATTTGAAAGAAGGATAGTTCTCTTTGTATGTGCATTGATTATCGGTTATTAAATAAGATCAAAATTAAGAATAGGTATCCCATCCCAAGTGTCTATGACTTGTTCGCTCAACTTCAAGGCGAAAATTACTTTTCAAAGATTGATGTTTGATCGGGTAATTATCAACTCTGAGTATGAGAATGTGACATTACAAGGAAGGCTTTTAGACTCGGTATGGCCATTTTGAAGTTTTGGTATGTCTTTTGGACTAACAAATTCTCCTACAACTTTTATGGATTTGATGAACATGGTATTCAAACAATTTTTTAATATGTTTGTTATTGTGTTCATTGATGATATTTTGGTCTATTCTTAGAGTAAGGAAAAGCATGCCGATCATTTGAGGATTGTATTGCAAGTTCTCAAGGATTGTAAATTATTTGCTAAATTCAGCAATTATGAGTTTTGGTTGAGGTCAGTTGCTTTTCTTGGCCATATTGTTTTCGATTAAGGTATTACAGTTGATCATAAGAAGACCAAGGAAGTTAAGAATTAGCCTAGACCTCTATTTCCTTTGGATATTTAGAGTACCTTGGGTTTGGCCAGTTATTATAGAAGTTTTGTGGAAGGATTTTCATTTATTGCTTTGCCTTTAACTTTGTTGACCAATAAAAAGTGAAATTCCAATAGTCGGAAGAATGTGAGAAGCATTTCCAAGAGTTAAAGGATTGAATTACTTTTGCTCAGTGTTGACTTTATCAGAAGAGTTTGATGGTTTTATTGTGTATTGTGATGCCTGAAGGGCTGGTCTTGATTATTTTTTGATGCAAAATGGTAAAGTGATAGCCTGTGCTTCTAGGCAATGTAAGGTGCATGAGAAGAAATATCTAACTCATGACTTAGAATTAGCGACAGTTGTATTTTTCCTAAAGATTTAGAGACACTATCTCTGTGGTGTCCATATTGATATGTTCACCGACCATAAGAGTTTGCAATATGTGTTCAACCAAAAGAACTTAACCCTTTGACAAAGGAGATGGCTTGAGTTGTTGAAGAATTATGATATGAATGTTTAGTACCATCTGGCTAAAGAAAATGTGGCTGCTGATGCTATTAGTTGACTGTCCATGAATAGTGTTTCCTATGTTGAGGATGAAAAGAAGAAGTTAGTTTGTGATGAACAGAGACTAACTCATTTGGTTGATTCACAGGACAGTTGTGTGGTTGTTCAAAATAGTTCGGATTCATCCCTTGTAGTGGACATTAAGGAAAAATAGGATAGTGATCTGAGTTTGGTTGGGTTGAAGAAGGCGGTGACCAAAAAATCCATTGAAGCTTTCTCCCAGGAGGGAGATGGGGTGCTTAGATATCAAGGTGACTATGTGTTACAAATATGAAGGCTTGGGGGAAATGATACTATCTGAAGCTCATGGTTTGCAATATTCTATTCATCAGGATACACAAAGATGTATCGAGATTTGAGGGAAGTGTATTGATGGAATGGCATGAAAAAAGATATTATGGGGATTGTGGATAAATGTCCTAACAGTCAACAAGTGAAGGCCGAGCATAAAAAATTGGGAGGTTTTGCTCAAAACATTGAGATTCCTACTTGTAAGTGGGAGGACTTGAAAATGGACTTCATTACAGGTTGCCTCTCACTCTTAGGCAACATGATTGATCTAGATTGTGGTTGACCGAATGACTAGGTCGGCGTATTTTATTCCATTTAAGACTTCCTACTTAACCGATGATTATGCCAATTTTTATATCCAAGAGTTGTTTAAGCTTGGTGTTTCATTGTCTATCATCTTCGATCGAGGTACTCAGTTTACCTTAAAGTTTTGTAGGTCATTCAAAAAGGGTCTTGGTACTCAAGTTAAGCTTAACACAAATTTTCACCCTCAGATCGATGGTCAAGACAAATATACTATTCATACTTTGGAGGGCATGTTGAGAGTTTGTATAATTGATTTTAAAGGTAATTCGGATGATCACTTACCGTTGATGAGAAGGGCATGCATCTTTTTCTACACCGGTTTTGCTTATCTTTTGCAGATCGAGTTTGCTTATAATAACAGTTATCATTCGAGTATCCAAATAGCTCTATTTAAGGCTTTATATGGTAGGAGGTTTAGATATCCTATTGGTTGGTTTGAAGTTGGTAAAGTTTCTTTGATAGGACAAGTTGGCTTGTGAGGCTATGGAGAAAGTTAGACTCATTAGATAAAGATTGAAGACTGCCCAAGGCAGACAAAAATTGTAACACCCCATAATATTTTAAGTTAGATGAATTCCAAGAACCAAGAGAAATTTTTGAGAAAAACAAGTTGTCAGGGTTCTACGACCCAACTCTACGACTAGTAGAGGTTTTTACAAGCCATAGGAAGGGCTAGTAGAACCCTTGGACACTTAGTCAAATTTCAGTCTTTAAGGTCCTTTCTACGAGCCTTGTGACGAGCAGTAGAAAGCCTTATGACCCATGAGACTTTATCGTTGGCTTTAGTGTCACCTTCCAGTGGCCACTAGAATGTTCATAAAGTTCCTATGAATGGTTCTTACTACCTGTAGAAAATATTATGAGCCATAGAAAGGAGTCCGTAGACCTCAAGGCCAACCTCCGAATCCTGCGAGTGGTCTTCTACGAACAGTAAAACATTCTATGACCCATAGAAGCTTGGTTGTAGACCGAAAGCACCTTGAACCAGTGAGTTCCAATTTTGGACCATAGTTTCTGTAGCCAGTATTCTACAGTCCATAGAAGGACCCGTAGATGGCCAAAAGTTAATTTTAATAAGGAGTCTTTCCCTACCTTTACCAAACTAAACCAAGTCCACTTTGGGACTAAAATCAATCCCTTATGAGTACCCAACATGCCTTTTCTCTCATTGTTACTTAGAAAATTTTGAGATCAAGGATTAGGGAGAAAAATAGAAGCTAGGGTTCAAGAGTTTCATGCCAGAGTTTTAAGTTTCGCTTACATAATCTTCGTTCTAGGTATGTAGGGCTATCAGAACGTTGGACAAAGTTCTTCCTCTTGCCCTACATATTCATACAGTCAAGTTAAGCTTTGAGTTTGAATTTCAGTTTCGATAAAGTGAATTTTTTAGTATCTATGTTATTCATTATTGAATTCTGGTATGTATATCTAATTATACTTTGATGAGTTGAGTTTTTGAGATTATGGATTCATGTTTGCATTACCATGAACCCTAGTTGAGTTTTGCATTTAATATTTTATGCACTGTTTTAAGAAAAGAATGATTATTTACAATCATTTAAAGTATGCTGTTAAATGCGTTATTGATGATGAGATTTTTACTTATCTTAAAGAGAAGAGATCAGTTGAGCAAATTTAAGTTTGAGCTAAGTCCAAAAGAAACTAAAAGAGTTAATTTGAGTAAGTACACTCACTTCAGTTATGAGCAACGTAAAGTATTTTGGGAATAGTATCAAGCACCGATTTGGGTACGAGTCTATATAACTCCAACCCTATAACCTTTACCATCAGTGTAGATAGGATCATACCATTCATTCAGGTGAATCCTCACAGTCCCAAAAGAGGACTTTTCAAATGGGTAGAACTTTGTATCATCACGAAGCTCATAGTGATGGTTATTGGTTTGAGAAATTCCCTAAGAAATAACGTACTATATTTTTTAATATATTAAGTTGCATTTACTATTGCATGTCATTTAAAACATTATTTTTATTATAATCCGTACTTTATTTAGTTGAGCTATTTTCATATTGAGTTCCTTGAGTTGAGTAACCTGAGTAAGTTTTCTCTTACCTATTTTACGTATCTTACATTCCATGAACTGACTCCCTTTGACGCTGCATCTTTTTATGATGCAGAATAAGGTGATAGAGATCTTTAATAGGCGTATCTTTGAAGATCTAGTTTCCATCCAATATTTTGTGAGACCTTTTTGCATTCAGAGGCGCTCTTGAGTCTCATTTCAGTCTTTTATTTCTGTCATTTATTTATCAGTTGAAGTAGTCGTAGGCCTGTCCAGGTACCCATTTCAGAGTCAGTACTTAGAGGCTTCATAGACTAGGTAGACAATATACAATTTATTCATTTGAGTTCATTTTTAGACATTTACTTATATATTTATTAACTATATGATTAAGTATTGAGACTTATTTTGAGAAGTTATGTTAATGAATTTTATTATGCCTATCTGAGTTCTTTTGATAGTTAAAGTCTTCCGCTTAGTGAGTCAGCTAGGCCAAGGGTGGATTTGCTTGGGAACTAGTAATGGTTTTTAAGTGTCGGCCATACCTTGGGTGTAGACTCGGGGCTTGGCAAAATTGGTATCAAAACAAAGAGTTCAAGAGTTCTAGCATTTCTATGAAGCTGAGTCTAGTAGAGTCCTTCTTATTGGTGTGAGGTGTACCATATCTATAATGGGGAGGCTACATGACTCTTTAGGAATTGTTTCACTTATTTCATACTCTATTTTATGAAATCTCCTTCTAATTCGTGCATTTCACGATTTTATATCATGTCTTCCAAGAGAACCTTGAGCCTAAGGAATGTCGATGAGGATGAGATTTTCCCACTATCTAGCATGTAGACCCAAAATCGAGCCCAAGCTATTGAGAATGAGAATGAAGTTGAGAATGGGACACAGGAATTTCCACATACCACTTATCCCATAATGACTTATAAGGTCGAATTTTTGGGGAGCTATCTCCATGCTCACCCAATTGATTGTTGTTTAGTTTGGCCATCAGAACACTTTAGTGCCCTACTCTACTACCCAAGAACTATCTACTACCAACCAGAGTAAAGAGTTTTTGAGGATGAATCCACTAGTCTTTACTGGGTCCATAGTTAAGGAAGATCCTCAAAATTTAATTGACGACATGTGGAAGATTCTGAAAGCACTGCATGCCATAGAAATAAAAGGAGTTGAACATGTCTCCTACTAGTTGAAGGATATTACTAACATATGGTACAACTAGTAGGAGGAAAGTTAAGGTGCAGATGCTGAACTTGCAGCCTAGGACGAGTTCGAGAATATATTTCTAGACCATTTCTTTCCGCAAGAGCTAAGGAAGGGAAAGGTAAAGGAGTTTGTGAACCTAGTTTAAAAGGGGATGACTGTCAAAGAGTATAGTCTCAAATTCATTCAGTTGTCTAGATATGCTTCGAAGATGGTTCCTCATATAAGAGCCAAAATGAGGAAGTTTGTTTCAGGTTTGGGCAATATGTGAAGAAGGAGTGTCGGGTAGCTGTACTTATGTCAAATATGGAAACCTCCAGACTCATGGTGTATCCCTAGCAAGTTGAGGAAAATTAGAAGAAAGATAGAGAGGAGCATCAAAGCAAGAGATCTAAGCCCATAGGTAATGAAAGCAACCATTATTAGGGTGGAATTGGCAACCACTCTTTCTTTCTGAATAGGTCTTCTGATTATGCACCATCTACAACTAGTGCACCCATAGCTAATAACAAGAATGACTAGACCTCTCAAGGAAATTAGAATTTTAGATCTCAAGGCTATCAGTCCTAGGGAAGTATGGTCCGAAGTTCTGCGTGCAAGCAATACTCTAGTAAGTGTAAGAGGCATCATTGGGGAGAGTGTCTTGTTGGCACCAATGGGTGCTATAAGTGTGGGTAGATGAGTCACTTTCTGAAAGATTGTCCCATGTGGAAAAAAGGTAATGAGGGCAACAAAGCCCAATCTTCTTCTACAGCATCGCCAAATAGAGGTAAATAGAGAGGTGCCAATTTAGGAACAAATAGAGGTCCTAACCATCTGTATGCTATAGCTAATCGGCATGACCAACAAAACTCGCCAGATGTTGTTATCAGTATGCTTCGAGTCTCTTCTCATGATATTTACACATTATTAGATCTAGGTGCTACCTTGTCTTAAGTTACCCCTTATATAACTGTTAAGTTCTGAATTCTTCCTGAATGACTCTTAGAACCATTTAGTGTTTCTACACCTGTTGGTGAGTCTATTCTAGATAAGAGAGTCTAACATAATTGTATAGTGTCTGTCTTTCATAAAGACACTTTTAGAGACTTAGTTGAGTTTGACATTGTTCACTTCGATGTCCTTCTTGTCATGGACTAGCTTTATGCTTGTTATGACTCAGTTGATTGTAGAACCCGAATTGTCAAGTTTTAATTTCTGAAAAAGCTAGTTATAGAGTCGAAGGGTAATCCAACTTTTCCTAAGGGTCAATTTATTTTGTACCTTAAGTCCAAAAAGCTAGTTTCCAAGGGGTGTATCTACCACATTGTTCAAGTTAGAGATGACTGTTTGGAGACACCATCCCTTCAGTCAGTCGCTATAGTAAATGACTTTTTTGAAGTCTCACCCGAGGATTTTCCTAGAGTCCCTCTCTATAGAGAGATAGACTTTAGAATAGATGTTCTTCCTGATACGCTATCTATTTCTATTCCTCCATATAGAATGACTTCCATATAGTTAAAAGAACAGTTAAAGTATCTTTTAGATAGAGGGTCCATTAGGCCGAGTGTCTCACTTTAGGACACTTCTGTCCTATTTATGCGAAAGAAGGATGGTTCCTTGTGAATGTGCATTGAATACCATCAATAGAGAAAGGTTACCATAAAGTAAGTACCAGACCTCAGATCAGGCTATCACCAGTTTAAAGTGAGGGAAGGTGACATCCTGAAGACAACCTTCAGAACTAGGTATAGTCACTATGAGCCTAACTGACATAAGAAGTTTTTTAGGTTTGGCTGGTTACTATAAAAGGTTTTGTAAAGGATTCTCATCATATCATCTCCATTCACTAAGTTGACTCATAAGAAGACTATGTTCCAATAGTTTGATGCTTATGAGAAGAGTTTCTAAGAGCTAAAAACAAGGTTGATTGTTGCTCTAGTTTTGTCCTTGCCCGAGGAAACAGATGGGTTTATGATTTATTGTGAAGCATCCTGATTTGGATTGGGTTGTGCTCTAATGCAGAGAGGAAAAGTCATAACTTTAACTTCTAAACAATTAAGATCCATAAGAGAAATTATCTGTCTCATGATCTACAGTTGGTAGCGGTAGTATTTTCTCTCAAGATTAGGTGTTATTATCTTTATGGTGTGCATGTGGATATGTTCACAGATCCTAAGAGCCTGTAATACATATTTAGTCTAAAACATTTGAACCTGGGGCAAAGAAGATGGCTTGAGTTGCTCAAAGATTACAACATAAGTATGCTCTACCACTATGTTAAAGCTAATATTATTGCTGATGTTCTTAGCAGATTATCCATGGGAAGCACCGCTAATTTGAGGAAGAGAAGAAAGAGTTAGTAAAGGAGGTGCATAGACTTACACGTTTCAGAGTTGGTCTTATGGATTCTGATGAAGGAGGTGTTGTTGTTCAAAATGGGGAGGAGTCCTCATTAGTTGTTAAGGTGAAGGAAAAGCAAGATCAAGATCAAGATCCTCTTCTCCTTCAGTTGAAAGAGGATGTTCATATGCAGGAAGGTGATGGCTTTTAGCAAAGGGGAAGATGGGGTGTCGAGGTATCACGGTTGATTGTGTGTACCAAGCATTGATGGTCTATAAGATAAAATTATGGTCGAGGCCTATAGCTCCATATATTCTATTCATCAAGGTTCTATAAAGATGTACCATGACTTGAGAGAAGTCTATTGGTGGAATGGAATAAAAAGAGATATAATAGAGTTTGTGTCCAAGTGTCCGAATTGCAAACAAGTCAAAGTTAACCATCAAATGCCTTATGGTGTAAATATAGAAATGCCAGAATGGAAGTACGAGATGATTAATTTGAATTTCATAACCAGTTTACCATGATCTTATAGACAACATGATTTGATATGGGTGATTGTAGATGGAAGACCAAATCAAAACATTTCTTGCCCATTAAGACTAAATATAATATGTGAGATTGTACATTGGTGAGATAGTCAGATTGTATGGAGTTCCCTTGTCAATTATCTTTAATAGAGGTACCCAATTCACTACTAAGTTTTGGAAGTTATTTCAGAAAGGTTTAGGCTCAAAGGTGAATCTTAGTACCGCATTCCATCCTCAGACAGATGGTCAGGCAAAGTGTACTATTCAAACTCTTGAGGATATGCTGAGAGCAAGTGTTATGGATTTCAAGGGTAATTGGGATGATCATTTGCCACTTATGAGTTGGCTTATAATAACATCTTTCATTCAAGCATTCAAATGGCTCCATATGAGGCTCTTTATGGGAGGAGATATAGATCGCCAATTTTGTTGGTTCGAAGTTGGTGAAGTTGAGTTGATAGGGTCAGATTTGTTTCATTAAGCTATGAAAAAAGGTAAATATCATTCAAGAGAGGCTGAAAACTATGCAAAGTCATCAGAAATCCTACAATAATGTTAGGAGAAGGGACTTAGAGTTTGAGGTAAACTATTGGGTGTATTTGAAAGTTTCTCCCATGAAAGGGTTTATGAGATTTGGGACGAAAGGGAAGTTGAGTCCCTAATACATTGGTTCTTACCAAATTATAAAAAGAGTTGGAAATGTTGTCTATGAGTTAGAGCTTCCACTAGAGTTAGATGTTATGCACCTAGTGTTCCATATTTCCATACTTAAGAAATACTTGGGAGATCCTTCACTCATTGTTCCTACAGAAAGCATTGGAGTGAAAGATAGTTTGTCCTATGAGGAGATCCTTGACCAAATCCTTGATTATCAAGTTCATAAGTTGAGGATCAAAGAGGTCACTTTAGTCAAATATTTATGGTGAAATCAATTTTGTGAGAAGGCTACATGGGAAACCGAAGAGAATATGAAAGCTAAGTACCCTCGTCTATTCCTTCCTCCTATTGCCGATGTTGAAGGTAATATTCATATTCCTATCTTTGAGATTAGTACCTTCTTGAGTTTGAGTAATTGAATGAGTTATTCTTGAGTTTGATGTTTTAAGTTCTTGGAGTGTATTCGTGCCTTCTGTATATACTTAGCTTGGTCATCATTCGAGGACGAATGATCCCAAGGGGATATAACACCCCATACTATTTTAACTTAGATCAATTCAAAGAACCAAGAGAAAATTTTGAGAATAGTGAGTTATTAGGGTTTACGACCCAACTCTACGACCAATAGAGTTTTCGATGAGCCATAGGAAGATCTAGATGAACCCCTCAACACTTAGTCAAGTTTTAGTCTTTAAGGTCCTTTCTACCAGCCTTGTTACGACCAATAAAAAGTCTCACGACCCATAAGATTTGATCATAGACTATAGTGTCACCTTCCAGTAACTACTGTAATATGTACAAAGTTCCTACGAATAGGTCTTACAACTCGAGAAAATATTACGAGCTGTATAAAAGGGGTCTTTAGACCCCAAGCCCAACCTTCATAGAATCCTACGAGTGGTTTTCTATGACCAGTCAAACATTCTATGACCCGTCGAAGCTTGGTCATAGACCCAAACACCTTAAACTAGTAAGGTCTAATTTTGTACCTTAGTTTCTACGATCAGTATTCTACGGTCCGCAGAAGTTTCTACGGTCCGTAGAAAGACCAAAAAACGGTCAAAAGTTAGTTTTAATGAGGGGTATTATAGTCTTTTCCCACCTTTTCCAAACTAAAACCAAGCTGTTTTGGGACTAAAATCAGTCTCTTATGAGTACTCGAAGTGACTTTTCTATCATTATTACTTAGAAAATTTTGAGAGATAGGATTGGGGAGAAAAGAGAGAAGCTGGGGTTCAAGAGTTTCAAGCCAGAGTTTCAAGTTTCACTTAGATAATCTTAGTTCCAGGTATGTAAGGCTATCGGAATATTAGACTAAGTTTGTCCTCATGCCCTACGTCTTCATACAATCTAGTTAAGCATTGAGTTTGAATTTCAGTTCCGATAAAGTAAATTCTTTAGTATGTATATTTTTTCTTATTGAATTCTACTATGTATCTCTAATTATACTTTGATGAGTTGAGTTTTTGAGATTATGAATTCATGATTGCATTCCCATGAACCCTAGTTGAGTTTTGCATTTAATATTTTAGTCACTATTTTAAGAAATAAATGATTATTTACAATGGTTTACATAAGACAGAGTTTGAGCATGAGGTAACATAAGTTGAAGAAGTCTCTTAATATCTATTTTGAGCATGAGTATTTTACATATACATGAGTTGAGTTTTATTACACTTAACATCCATTTTTGAGATTGAATTGAGAAGTTAAAGTATGCTTTCAAATGCATTATTGATGATGGAATTTTTACCTATCTTAAAGAGAAGAGATCAATTGAGCAAAGTTAAGTTTGAGAAGTCCAAAAGAGACTAAAAGAGTTAATTGAGTAAGTACACTCACTTCAGATATGAGTAAAGTAAAGTATTTTGGAAGTTGTATCAAGCACCACTTTTGGTACAAGTCTATATAACTCTAACCCCACAACCTACAACGTCAACGTAGATAGGATCATACCATTCATTCAGGTGACTCCTCACAATCTCAAAAGAGGACTTTTTAGATGGATCTATATTTCATTTATTATCCTATACGCTGCCAAGGTATAGGATGGCTCTAGAAATGTGGGAAGAATGATGTATCATCACAAGGCTCATAGCGATGGTTGTTGGTTAGAGAAACTCCTTAAGAAATAAAGTACTGTATTTTTTAGTATATTGAGTTGTATTTACTATTCAATTTCTTTTAAAGCATTATTTTTATTATACTGCATGCTTTATTGAGTTGACCTATTTTTAGATTGAGTTCCTTGAGTTGAGTATATTGGCTAAGTTTTCTTTCATCTATTTTACATACCGTACATTCCATGTTCTGAAGCCATTTGGCGTTGAATCCTTTAAGATGTAGAGATAGGTGATAGAGATCCTCAATAGACGTATCATTGAAGATTGAGTTATCATCCATCTTTTGGTTAGACCTCTTTGCATTTAGAGGCGCTCTTGAGTCTTATTTAAGTCATTTATTTGTTACACCCTAGAAAATTCCGTGTTACTAAGGCTATAGTTGATTTCATGTGAGCTGAGGTGGAGCCCACATGATGGGATTTTTATAGAAAGGACATATGATAAGTTATATGTATAATATATATGAATTTAAACACAACTCAACAAGGACCCTTGGGCCAAATTCAAGTGTAAGCCCTCCAAAAAGATGTTTTTAAGTTATGTTTTGGGGTGATCTAACTTGGGGAGACCATAACCCCATCATTGTTTGAGAATTTGGGAAAACTCCTAAAATGAAAGTTATAGATAATTCAATTATATTTCCAACCATAGGTTTTGGAAATTTATTCAATATCGAAATCAATAGATATGACTATTTTATTAAAAAGAGGTGTTGGTCGCAAGTAGAGAGCCGGACACGTGGTGGACATGTGGTAGAGACGTGGCAGGACCACTCCACCACCCTTTATAACTATAAGTAGGATCAAAACATATCATAAATAATATGATAATTGTTATATTCTGTAATTTTGCACATTGGACTATTTGTGAGCTAATGGACTGTTATATTCCATAATTTCATACATCGAGTTAGTCGCAAGAGAATCGGCTCAAGTTAAAGACGGGTTCATTTTTGGACATGAAGTAGAAATATTTAATTTCTAATTCTAATTAGAAGATATTAGTTGAGATTAAGAATTAATTAACTATGGTTGGATTATTAAGTAGGAATTTGAGATTAATTGAGATGAATTAAGTTAATAGTGGGATGACAAGTGGTCCCCCACTGCCACATGGCTAATTCTGATTGGCCCATGCTTTAGTATGGGAAAAGTGGCCACTTTGGGAAGCACAACTTGTCTACTTGTTGACTAAAATATTAGTCAAAAATATTTTCTAACTCACAAAATTTTGGAAGAAGAGAGAAGCTCATCTTCACCAAGTATAGAGAGAGAGGTAGTTCGGCCAAGGCAGCAAGTTTGAGCTCCAAGCTTGGTGATTAAAAGTAGTTTTCTTCAAGTGTTTCAACCCTTTAGAAGTTCCATAGCAACATGACTTTGATAAAAAAAATCTGCACCAAAAACGTTTTCCAACCCTACATAATTCTATGAAGAAAGTAGTGAGAAATATAGAGAGAAAGAGAAATCGACCATGCCTTGGCTTGAGGAAGAAATTAAGGGGTCAAGTGTTGTGATTCTTCAAGGTTATGGAAGCAAGGATGGAGTCTTCAAGGAAACAAAAACATTGATGAACCAAGCCCTTAAGTTTCCAAGCAAATTGTGTCATAAAAGCCTAAGGTAAGATTCAATCTTTTTCTAAATGTTTTAGAGGATTTAAACTTGTGTAAGTTGGTAAATGTATGGTGAATGTATGAAATTATGGGTGTTGATGATTGCAACATTTGGAAGACGTTGGGGACTGTTTTGGTGCAGAAAATAGTGAATAATTTTTGCTTAGTATTTTGATTGTTATGGATATGGATTTTGTGATGAGAATGAAGGTATTTAGTGGTTAAGTTTAATCTAAACTTATTGTGGGCTGTTGTAAGGATTTTAGTTTTAATAATGTTGTTTATTTACATATGAATAAGGTGATATAATGGTATTTTGGCTGCTGCTATGTCTCACGAAAATTTAAAGAAAAGTTTGTACGAAATAAGGTGTAAAATCGTATGTAGTTTCCTTGGTGTGTTCACAAGTAATCGCAAGGTTTTGAGCCTCTTTATATTCTGAGGTAGGGGCTGTTTTGATAGGTTGTTCTTGTTCTTGTTGAGCTTGGAAGATTAATGATAATTAAGGTTATATGTTGCATTGTATGTTGGTTGGGCTGTTTTTGGGATTTTTTCGATAAAATGTTAAGACTATGGATCATTAAAGATAACATGAAGATGTAGTAGTTGCATATGGATTTGGAATTGTTGTTGAATGTTATCAATGTGGGCTGCCTTAACTTACCAATAATGTTATAATAAAGATATTCACTTGTATTAAATAGAATTGGAAGCAAGAAAACCCTATGATTAGTGTTGGTATTAAAATTCGAGTTTCTTGAATTAGATTGGGTCGATTGTTGTTGTTGCTATTATTGTTATGGATTATGTGTTAAAAGTAAAGGAATTGTATATGTTAATGTTAAATCTCCATTTAGGTCATGTTGGGGCTGTTCTAAGCTAAGAATTATGGATTTATTTCGAGTAATGTTATAGTTATTATTGTGGCCTAAAATATTAAGGGAGTTGCTGCATAGACTTTTGTTTGGCAAACCCATTTTTGGATGAGACTGCTATTAGTAATTTTATCATAACGCCTTGTGTAAAGCTCCGTTTTGAGTGATTAAAGATGTTATGGAAAGCTATTTCATAGATCTAAAACTTTCATTTAGGCTCTAAAACCTAGTTATGCTTTATATACTCAAAATATGGTGATGAAGTTCAGGAGAGGTGCTGTCCAAATTTTCAGAAATAACCTACTAACGACGAAGTACGTTTTATGCCTTTCCATAGCCTAACCATAGTGCGTAACATATTAATATAGGTTGAGATCCTATGGAGAAGCATCTACATGTTGTGTGAGTATAAATGCTAAAGGTATGTAAAGCCTATCCCTTCTTTCTTTTGGCATGATCCATATGAAAGCAATGGACGACGAATGCATAAATTCCAAAGAACCTCGTATTCTTAGATATACTAGGATGGCTAATGTTCTTGATTTCCTAGAACTTATATCATTATGACTTGATACATGTGTATGACTCCAGCCATCCTAATTTAGTATAATTCATATTTTGTTATGCATCATGATTCTTATTAACTCCTTAATGTTAGAACTCTTACAATAATTGAGCTGTTGCTTCTCAAGTTTTTTCTATACGTTGGGAAGTAGTAAGCATGTAAAGCTAGCCCTTTCTTCTCCTTGGAATGATCTTTATGAAACAAATATATGATTTTATATGATTCCAGGGAAATTCCTATTCTTAGAGCCACTTGGATAGCCAATGATCTAGATTTCCAGAAGTTCTATGTTGATGCAATCCATAGTGACATTCAAAAGGTACTTGATATATCTATTGTCTTGATTTTTGAATGATAGCTTATTTTGATTATTCCATCGAGTCTCAAATATGATTTAACTTAAATATGATTGCTCACTACTCTGCTCGTTCATGCCTCAATATATCTTTCACCGAGTCTTAGACCGAGTATATATTCGTGCACAATTTTACTGCATTGTTCACCGAGTCCCTTACTAGAGGGTCGGGTATGGTATATATATATATATGATCATATGATATGATGACATGATAATATGATGATGGCGCCGGGCCCCATTATGGAATAAATATGATACATGTACATGACAGATTCACTGAGTCCATAATGGGCCGGATATGATATATGATATAATCATGCATGATTTTATTTCATAAGGCACAGGTACAGTGTTTTTTTCAGTATCATACTTGTCTCCTGAATTGCTACTTCAAATGTGATCTCATTTATGATATGTTATGTTTTATATACCCAGTACATATATCATACTGACCCCCTTTCTTTGGGGGAGGGGGGGCTCCATTTCATGCTCGCAGGTACATATATTCATTTCAGAGATCCGCCAGCTTAGGATTTCCACTCAGTTAATTTAGAAGTGCTCCATTGTCTCGGAGCCTAGAATTTCGATATATATATTTTGATGTATATATTTATTTATCCATGGGTATGGCAGGGCTCTATCCCATCATATGTTACTATTGATATTTTTAGAGGTTGTAGACATATATGTGAGTGGTATGTAGATGTTATCCAATTGTACTAGTATGACTTATATTTTGGAATGTTCCTATTCATAGTGGCATCCTTGTTGGCATGCATATATACATGTATATTTTGGAATATGATATGTAGTGGTAGCCTTATCGGCTTACATACTATGTTATCTTTTGACGATTGTGACTCTCCAGGAGACAGGTGGTTTGGATATATATATATATATGTATGACAGTTTTGAGGCGATCTTCTATTCGTATAAGTCCTCTATGATGTTTAGTTGTTGATTGATTATAGATAATAGGTGTATATACAAATGTCCAGTTCGGGCACTAGTCATGGCCCACGGGGTTGGTATTATCTATTGAGGTAGATATGGGGCTGTTCCGGTACCCATTTCAGAGTCAATACTCAGAGGCTTCTTAGACTAGTCAGACAATATTTAGTTTATTCATTTGAGTTCGTTTTTAAACATTGAGTTATATATTCATTATCTATATGATTGAGTATTGAGACTTATTTTGAGAAGTTAAGTTAATGCATTTTACTATGCCTATCTGAGTTCGTTTGATAGTTAAATTTTATTGTTTAGTGAGTTAGTTAGGCCAAGGGTTGTCTTGGAAAATAGTAATGGTTTCCGAGTGCCGGCCACTCTTAAGGTGTAGAATCAGGGCCTAACAAACTCCTAGTCGGATGTAAGGAGAAGGGAGCTTGAATTTAAGGTTCATGATTGGGTTTACTTGAAAATCTCACCCATGAAGTGTGCAATGCATTTTTTGTAAGAAAGAGAAGCTTAGTCCCTAATATATAGGCCCATATCAAATTTTGAGGCATTTTTTCAAGGTAGCATATGAGTTGGACTTACCTTCAGAGTTGGCATCGGTGCAACCAATGTTTCATGTATGCTTGTTAAAGAAGTGCATCGGAGATCCCACCATTATAGTGCCTTTAGAGAGCATTTAAGTAAAAGAGAGTCTATCCTATGAAGAAATTTGAATTGAGATCTTAGTCCGACAAGTTCAAAAATTGAGGAATAAGGAAGTGGCATACGTCAAAGTGTTGTGGAGGAACTAAGAGGTTGAAGGTGTTACATGGGAGGCCGAGGCCGACATAATTACACGTTATCCCCATATTATTCACTCTATTTCGACTTGAGGTATTTAGTTTCCTCATGGTTCACTCTAACGAATACCTACTTTTTAGCTTTTCTATGTCTTCCATATGCATGCATGTTCATGAGGTTAATTTTAAGTCATGTTTTAGCTTGGAGTTGATTACTTCTTTATTTATGCATGGCTAAATGTTTCATTTCATTCATGTTGTATTGATAGCCTCTTCCTACTCTATTCATGCTAGTTGGAGTCTCATTCGAGGATGAATGTTCCCAATGGAGATTTATTATAAGAACCCAAAAGTTATAAATTCAGAATGGATGTGTTGGAAGAAAATTTCAAAGAAAAAGCTGCAAGGATGATTTACACAAGGTCCTTCACAGACCTTTTAGAGAACCATGGCTATTAGAGATCACCCATGAAGGGAGGCTTCAGGGTCTGTTCTAGAAGTGCCCTTCATGATCCCCTAGATGACTCATGGTAACCACCACTGCCCATGGTGGCCTCTGTATAATTCACTCCCCCTTCTAAGTTCAGTTCAATCCCTCACCATAGACCCTTGTACGGTCTGTAGTGCTCATAATAGCCCATCAAGGGCATCTATGAAGGGGTCTTTGACAGTAATTCCCAAGGTCATTTTGGATTGATTAATTACCTAATCTATGGCATTTTAGGTATTTTCCCTAAGCCTATAACTACCCAAACCCTCCAAATTCCCCTCATTCCCTCTTAAGCACATAATACAAAAACATCTCTGTAATATTTTCTTTCCCAAGGATCAATCTTCTTCTCTAAGCTAAGGGTTTCAAGGATCTTCAAGTTCAAGTCACTCAATTCCAATTGCATTAGGGATTTTATTAATCAAGGTGTGTTGGAATTCATCCATAGATCCTCTTCCGTCCATGGAGTTCAAGCATCACTTTTATGAAATTCTCCTAAATCCTACTTTTGATTAATTTGCATTGGTCAATTCAATTATGCTTTTATTCAATTTCAATGATCTATTAATCCATGAGTTGTTAAAGGTTTTTTCATAATATGAAAGAAATTATGATTTAGATACTTAGAAAGGTAGGTGTCTATATGTTCATGTCATGATCCTAGTTTTCAAGGAGCTATTCTTATGATTTATTTTATGATGTTGATTGGTTAATAATAATCTTTCCTAATGACTACAATTTATGTATTTCATTGGAATTAACTTAGCATCGAGAGAAATTCATGGTTGGGACTTGGTAAGGGAGTGCCTAGTAGCAACCAGACTTATATTTTTCATTCATGCTTTACCTTCTTGCTTTGTGTTTACCTTATGTGTCTCCCGTATGATAGTTGGGGTCTCATGGGATCCTAATCATCGTGTCACTTCCAAGGCCTAGCATGGGTCATGACATTGATTAGATCCCATTTCCATTTTGGCTACTCTATATTTTGAGCTACACCACAAGGCATTTGATATTTAACTTTAACTTGTTGGCAATTTGAGCACTTAGAAATAAAGTTTGTTATAACTCTCTTCATGCCACTCCACCAATAGACTTCTCTCAAGTCATGTTACATTTTTGTGGAACCCGGATGAATTGAATGTCTATATTTATAAGCCTCTGCCATGATTTTATCTCGAAGACCATCAATTTTTAGAGCACATTGTCTACTTTGATACCTCAACACACCCTCTTCCCTTTTGGAAAAAGCCATCACTTTCTTCTTGTGAAAATCTTCCTTTAACTAAAGCAAGATGGGGTCTTGGTGTTGCTTTTCCTTCACTTCTACCATTAGAGATGATTCAACCCCATTCTGAACAATGACACCACCTTCATCTGAGTCCATAAGGATAACTCCCAAATGTGCAAGTCTATGGTCTTTCTTAGATAATTCCTTCTTTTCCTCCCCCACAAGAGTAGTACTCCCCATGGATAGCCAACTAAGAGTATTGTCAACAAAATTAGCTTTACCTGGCTTGTAGAGAATGCTCATGTCATAATCCTTTAGAAACTTTAGGCATCTCCTTTACCACATGTTCAGCTCTTTTAGACAGAAAACATGTTGAATACTTTTGTGATCAGTAAACATATCTACATCCACGCCATAAAGATAGTGACACCATATTTTAACTCAAGTACTGCCGCTGCCACCTCGAGGTCATGAGTCAGATAATTTTTATCGTGAATATTAAGTTGTCTGAAAGCATAAGCTATGACTTTACCTCTTTGCATCAGAACACAACCCAGTCCAACTAAGGATGCATCACAATAAATAACAAAACCATTTGTTCCCTCAGGAAGGGACGACACCGGTGTAGTAGTCAATCTGGTTTTCAACTCTTGAAAGCTTTTCTCACAAGCATCAGACCATTAGAACTTAGTCTTCTTTTGAGTCAACTTAGTCAATGGGGATGATATGGATGAGAATCCCTCTACGAACCTTCTATTATAACTGGGCAAGCCTAAGAAACTTCTTATGTCAGTCAGGGATGCGTGTATGGGCCAATTCATTACTGTTTTGATCTTTTGTGAATCCACTCGAATACCTTCACCAAAAATAATATGGCCTAAGAACACCACATATGCAAGTCAAAACTCACACTTAGAAAATTTAGCAAACAACTCCCTATCCTTGAGAGTTTGGAGAAGAATTCTTAGATGGTTAGTTGTTCCTCCTCATTTCTAGAATAAATCACAATGTCATCGATGAACATGATAGAAAACATATCTAGATACTGCTTGAACACTCTATCTATGAGGTTCATTAATATTGAAGGGGCGTTAGTCAAATCAAAGGACATGACAAGAAACTCAAAATGACTATATCAGGTTGTAAAAGTTGTCTTCGGAATGTCACTTTCTCCCACTTTTAACTGATGATAGCTTGTCTGAGGTCTATCATAGAGAAACAAGTACCCCTCTGAAGTTGTTCGAATAGGTCATCGATTCTCGAAAGAGGGCACTTATTCTTTATGGTAACTATGTTAAACTGACGGTAGTCAATGCACATTCTAAGGTAACTATCTTTCTTTCGTACAAATAGGATATGAGAACCCCAAGGTGAAACATTTAGCCTAATAAATCCCTTATCAAGAAGATCTTTCAACTGCTCTTTTAAATCTTTTAACTCAGTTAGAGCCGTACTATATGGCAGAATAGAGATAGGCTGAGTATCAGGAAGAATATTTAAACCAAAGTCTATCTCTCTGTGGGGAGGGACTCCAAGTAAATCATAAGGAAAGTCTTTCAGGTAATTCATTTACAATTGGAACTGACTGAAGGGATGTTGTCTCCACACTATTAGCTCTAACTTGAAAAATATGGTAGATACACCCCTTAAAAACTATTTTTTTGGCCTTAAGGTATGCGATGAAATGACCTTAGGCACCACTCGATAACATTCTCATTTGAAAAGTGGAATCTGACAACTCGAGTTCTATAATTGACTAAGGCATAACAACCATAAAATGACTCCATGAAGATAATGATATCAATATCTGCCATGTCTAATTCAACTAATTCAGCTACAGTATCTGTATGATAAATGGAAACTGTGCATTCTCTATAGACTCTTTTTGCTAGAATAGACTCACCAACTGGAGTAGATACACTGAAGAGCTCTAAAAGATGTTCGGGACGGATCCCAAACTTCACATCTATATATGGAATCATAGAGGACAAGGTTGCACCCAGATCAACTAAAGCATAAACATCAAAAGAAAGAACTTTAAGCATACCAGTGACAACATCTGGTTATTTCTCTTAGTCTTGGTGACTAGCAATAGAATATAAACGGTTTGAACCTCCACCTTCCCCTGAAGTAGTACCTTTCTTGCCAACTTTACCGGATGATGCTGCTGAAGTAGACTGGGCCTTATTTCCCCTATTACCTTGCTTGTTTGATGTGCAATCTCTCATATAGTAATCCATTTGGTCATATTTATAGAAGCCACTAGTGTCATCATGACACTCTTCCAAATGTGGTCTACCAAACTTACCACAAGGCAACTTACGTGAAGACCCTTGGGCCACATTTTCTTGAGACTGAGAACCTTGACCTCTGATGTTCTAGTTACTTTGAGATCTCTGGTCATTCCTATTGTTCACTGCCGATGCACTTGCTGATGATGGTGCATACCTAGAATATCTCTTCTAAAAGGAAAACCATCTCTAGAGCATACCTAGACAGCTTGATGAACCTAAGGCTATACTCTTTCACCATCAACCCTTATTGTTTTAGATTAACAAACTATTCAACCTTTGCTTCACTCAGCTACCAGGGAAAAAAGTGGTCTAGGAATGCGCTTTCGAACTCATCCCAAATACCAGGCTCAAAATCCTCACCATGACTCTCCTCCCACTAGTTGTACTAATCATTGGCTAAATCCTAAAGCTGATAAGAGATAAGCTCAATTCCCTCAATATCTATCTCATGCATAACCATGATGAACTTTCACATTTCATATATGAAGTTCTGGGGATCCTCCTTAACCTTTGATCCGATAAAGACTGGTAGATTCATCCTCAAGAAGTCTCTAATCCTCGTAGCAGCTGAAGGCTCTTGAGAACTAGAGCTAGGGACTAAAGCATTTTGATTACCTCACTAAGCGATCATTAACTGAGCGAACATAGTAATATGTCCTCTGAACTCTGCCTCAGATAAAATGGTAGGCTGAGTAGTAGGTGTCTATGGAACGTCTTGAATTCCATAGTCATTCTTAGGTTTAGTTACTCAGGCTTTATTCCTTGTCTGCATTCCATATAGTGGAGGCATATTAGTCTGTGGGATCTCAGTTTAGCAACGTTCCTTTGGCTAATAGTGTGTTTTGAATACATGATCTTAAAATGTGTAACATACGAGCTAGAAAAAGATTTTATAGAGTTAAACTCAATCAAATGAACTTGGAGTATGAAAGATGTGAGACAATACCTAAAGTCCTATAGCCTCCCTATTATAGATGTGGTACTCTTCTTATCGATAAAGAGTACTATACTAGACATAGCTTCATATATATCCTAGAGCTCTTGAACTCGGTGCTCTAATACCATATTTTTCACATCCCTAGTATACACGACGGTTTGTCTATGTGAAAGTTAGTAACTATCAGTAGATCTAGGCATGGACGGACCTAAAAAACCATTTTCTGGTTTCCAAGCAAACCCTTGGCTTGGCTAACTACTCAATAGAAGACTCAACTCACAGAAAAAACAAACTCAGATAGGCAATATAAAACATAAACATTACTTATTAAAATAAAAGGCTCAAAATGCTCTGAATATAGAATAAATCAATGTTAGAAACATAATCTAAATAACAGAAAATAAATCGCTACTTATGTCATGACCCGTACTAGGGCCAAGCCTTGACACAACGATCAAAACCCCAAAGGCATCTAACCAAGCCTCTTGACATATCATTAAACATACATAAGGTAAAGCAACATACTTAGATTAGTGGAAGTATAACTCAATATAAAAGTCAAAGGCTATAAACTTCAACATAGGTCCAAAATGGACTACATCACTTGGAACATCTAATCGTGCCTCTATTATAGACTTTGATGGGGTTTAAGACAAGATCCTTTCTCACTCAAAACATAAGAGAATGTAAAAGTAGCAATGTGAAGGGAAAATAATTATCCCCGATGAATGAGGACTCACCAACTTTTGAAAGCCTAACAACTCTAGCCACGAATAGGATGGTCGTCGGTCACTCCTATATTATGAGATAACGTATGCAAAATCTGTGTTAGTACATAGAAGGTACTAAGTATGTGACATATACATGAATAGGTAAAGGAACATGAGCAATATGACAAAGGATGCATGAACAACATAATGAACATGACGAAAGCTTAAAAACATTTGTAAACATATAAAAACTTATGGTCAATGCATCATAAAACTCCATAGTAAATCTCATAGCTTAACATTCAACTTGTGTGGGATAAGAACTCTAACCAACATCGTAAGACCATACGATCTATAACATAGAATCCGATGTAACTCCCGCATAGATAAGAGAGAGATCACTTACCAAGGTATACTGCGTGAGAACAACTTTAACTTTGTGAGTTATATGTGGATCCACTAGCTAGGCCATAAAGGGAACCTGCCTGGGCAATATAGCTTGGGACTTTAGGTTGCTACTAGAATTCCTTTAGGTAAGTAACTGTATTACTGGACTGAACCCCACCTAGAAGTCCTATCGGTTCTTAGTTCGTATCCCAACGGAACTCATTAAAACATGATCATAACATTATAGGGAAAGATAGTAACTGCCTATTAATCCATCTTTATAAAACATAATAAGAGTAACTCATTAACTTTAGTGATTCATAAAAATTCATAACTTCGATGAGAATTATCCTTGTCACCACCTTAGACATGATTGTGTGAGAATTGTACTTATCACACCATAATAGCTATCTTGGATCATAATTGATCATCATCATAACTTTCATCATTAAATTATAATCTCAAATTCATTCATAAAAACTTTCTTTAAACATCATTGAACTCATAATCAATTCATGAAAATTATTCTTTAACTTCATAATCATAATTGGAAATTGCTTTATACACGGGCATTCATAATTCAACTTAAAATCATGAAATTCATGTAGAAACATGCTTAGAATAATCATTTATAACACTTCAAGACAAAATTGAAATAGCCCAATGCAATTCATCAAAACTAGGGTTAATAAATAATTGAAAATTGAGAAAAACTTTGGGAAAACCTTAGGACTCCTTAGGTGAACAGAACCCATGGATCAATCCCCACATACATTGGTGAAATCTACTCAAAATTAATGAAGAACCTTGGTGGAATTGATACCCTAGCTTGAAACTTAGAGAAGAACCTTGAGAGAATTTGTGTTCTTGCCTTAGGAGAATTTGGATGAATGATTTAGAATTGCGGGAATTCTGAAGGGATGGGTAGTTATAGGATTTAATTTTTCTATAATAGTGTCTAGATACATTAAACCAAACATTGGGTAAAGACGAGATTGCCCTTCATTAAACTCAGATTTTGAACCTACGACTAGGGTTCTATGAGTCATCCTCAAATCTATGACTCGTAGACTTGAGTCATCATGCAGGTTCCTGAGAAAACCCTAATTTTAGGGTCTCTGATCTTTTCCTATGAGTCTTGTCGATGACTCGTCGAAAGGATTATGAGTTGTCAACTTGACTTATCTTGCAGGCCTGGAATCTTGTATGTTTAAGAGCTTCTGAAGATTGGCTATGAGTCAAAGTTAAGACTCATCAACAGGACAACGAATCATCCTGCTGAGTTGTAGGAACTCCTTCAGAGACATGTCCTGAACAAGTTCAAGGACTCCCTCTAAGGCTCGTTTCTACAAGTTGTAGGAACAACTATGATCCGTAATAAAGGTCATAGACCTGCAATTTGTTCCTTTTCTTGGAATTTATCCTTCGTTCTAACTTTCCAACTTTGAGGGTCTTACAACTAAGTCTATGAAGCCTCTAATGACTTATAGGTACTGGGAAAGATCTACAGCCACCTCAAGTATTAATGATAACAAAATAAGGAAACAAAAGAAGCTCCTCTGAAAGCATGAAGGTCTCACCAACAAGGTGGATTGATGTTATCTTCAACGATGCGCCTGTTGAGGATATATAACACATGTATCTTCATCATGAAAAGATACAGTGTCAAAAGACGTCAGTACATGACATGTGCGGTATGTAAAATTGCTGAAAATAAATATACTCACTAAATACTAAACTGGATAGAATAGTGGATTAACTCAACTCAAATAAAGCATGCAAATATAAAAATAAGTAAATAGAGCCATTTTGATACTTGAATGATAACTGTTTTATAAGACAACTCAATCAATGGAAAATGGTCATCCAAATTTCCTTTTAAGTCAATTATGCAAGCTCTCAAATCCTCAGCTGAATAAGAAGTCTTAACGTGAAGAAAATGCACCAACTTACTTATTTGGTCCACAATAACCCAAATCGAATAATGTTTCCTATGAATACGAGACAAACCCATAATGAAGTCCATATTCAAGTATTCCCACTTCCAAGTAGGAATCTCAATATTTTGAGTTAAACCTCCCTACTTTTATGCTCAACTTTCACTTGTTGACACATTGGACACTTATCTACAAATTATGCAATATCTCTCTTAATGGCATTCCACCAATACACTTCTCTCAAATCACGGTATATCTTGTTGGATCTCTGGGTGAACAGAATATCGAGAACTATGAGCTTCAAACAATATCATCTCCCACAAGCCATCAATATTGGGAACATAAAACCTTTATATCTGAGTACACCATCTCTCCTATGGGAGAACCTTAATGTCTTTGTCAGCAACTATTTTATTCAACTCCACCAAAGTCGGGTTATTATCTCGCTTTGCCTTCACATCTGCCACATGAGACAATTCTAAACCATTATAAACAATACACCACTATCCTTGAAATCAACCAACCAAACACCCAAATGACCTAGCGTATGCACGTCACAAACTAAATTCTTCTTTATACTCAATATGGGCAACACCATTCATAGACAGCCTACTAAGAGCATCGGCAACCACATTTTCATTTCCCGGATGAAAGAGAACACTCATGTCATAGTCCTTCAACAACTCAAGCAATCTCCTTTGTCGAAGGTTCAAATTATTTTGGTTTAACACATATTGTGTATTTTAAGGTCAGTGACTAAATCAACATGGATACAATAAAGATAATGTCTCCAAATCTTCTAACCAATCACAATCGCCGCCAAATCTAAGTCATGAGTTGGATGGTTCTTTTCATGCACCTTAAGTTGCCTAGAAGAATGGGCTATCACCTTACCATTTTGCATCAATACACAACCATGTCCAATTCTCGAAGCATCATAATACACCACTAAACCATCAGATCCTTCCTTGGTAAAGTCAACACCAAAGAGGAAGTAAGTTGATCTTTCAACTCTTAGAAACTTTTCTCACATTTCTCTGACCATTGGAATTTCACTTTCGTTTGAGTCAAAGTAGTCAAGGAAAATGAGATGGAAGAAAATCCCTCCATAAAGTGTCTATAATAACCAGATAAAACTAAGAAACTTTGAATATTGGAAAGAGATAAAGGTCTAGGCCAATTATTTACTACCTCCATTTTCTTAAGATCAACTTGAATACCATCACCGGAGGCCAAGAAATGCCATGGACTTCAACCAAAACTCATCAGCGGAGGTCAAGGAATGCCACATACTTTAATCAAAACTCACACTTGCTAAACTTGAAAAATAACTGACTATCCTTGAGAACTAGAAAGAGAATCCTCAGAGGATTTCCATGCTCATCCTTACTGCAAGAATTGATACAAATATCATTGATGAACACAATAATGAACATATTCAAGTATTGCTTGAGCACCCTGTTAATCAAATCCTTAAAATCTACAAGAGCATTTATTAGTCCAAAAGACATAACTAAAAATTCAAAGTAACCATACCGAGATTCTAAAGGCCATCTTCGGAATGTCATATTTCCTCACTCGAAGTTGATGATAACTCGATCAAAGATCAATCTTTGAGAAATAACTCACACTTTGGAGTTGATTAAACAAGTCATCAATCCTTGGGATGAGATACTTCTTCTTAATTTTGACCTTATTCACTGTCGATAATCTATATACATGCAAAATAAAATATCCTTCTTTTGAACAAAGAGAATCAGAGTACCCCATGGAGAGATACCGATCTAATGAAACCATTATCCATCAAATACTTTAACTGATCCTTTAATCTTTTAAGTTTTGCCAGAGCCATTCTATAAGAAAGGATATAAATAGGCTAGGTCTTGAGAAGAATATTAATGCCAAAGTCTATTTCCTTTTCAACGGTAATACCCGAAAGATCATAAGGAGACACTTTAGAAACTTATTAACCACAAAAACTGACTTAACATTAGGGGCTTCAAAATTCGTATCCCTAATTCATATAAGATGGTAGATATAACTCTTAGCAATTATTTTTGGAGCTTTAAGGTACGAGATGAATTGACTCTTAAACACAGAATTGCTACCCTTCCATTCTAGGATGGGCTCATTAGAAAACTAAAACTTAACCACTCGGGTTTTATAATCAATAATAGCATAGCATGAATAGAGCCAAACCATACCAAGAATAACATCAAAATCGATCATATCAAGCTCTACAAGATCAACTGAGGTGATCTTTTGGATAACTATGACTGGGCAATTTTTATAGACTCTTTTAGCCAAGACTAAATCACCAACAAGAGTATAGACCGAAAAAGTCTTTTATAAGATTTCAGGACTAACATCAAATTTCATTAAAAGATAAGTAGTAATAAAAGATAGAGTAGCTCCAAGATCTAACAATGCATAAACATCAAACTAAAATACTCGTAACACACATGTCACCACATAGGCAGAATCCTCTAACTCATGTCGAGTCTATAGAGCTAAAAACCTATTCTGGTGCTGACCACCTCTAGATCCCAAAGTAGTACCATATTGCATTGGACAACCAGAAGTAGTAGTTTAGTTTGAGGATGACCACCTCCACATCTACTACAAACTATAGGAAAATCTCTCACTCTATGGCCCATCTTGCCACAACCATAACAAGCATCAGAACCCACCAAACAATTATCTTAATGGTTCTTCCCATACTTGTTTCATGCGGGGATAGTCTGATCACTTTCTTGAGGCTTAGGGTTAGATACCCTATTCTTTTTGAACTATGGAAATAGAGTGTTAGAATAATTTTGGTAGGAGAACCTTGAGCGAAACTGAGAAGGGCCACCATTTGTGGACCTCCCATGTGAAAAGTCACCACCATTGGTCCTTGATATTTTTGACTCCCTATCTCTCTCTTTAATCTTTTCCTTCTTTATTTGCTTGACATATGTCATTAACCTCTACATGTCCA
This sequence comes from Solanum dulcamara, assembly GCF_947179165.1. Taxonomy (NCBI): domain Eukaryota; kingdom Viridiplantae; phylum Streptophyta; class Magnoliopsida; order Solanales; family Solanaceae; genus Solanum; species Solanum dulcamara. The sequence goes on along the minus strand of NC_077240.1, from coordinate 43,099,356 downwards.
TCTCTTTGATCAACATGGCAGTTCTATATTCTTTGATCAGAAAATCCAAAACACTTAATATAAATATGCTCATACGAGTTGTTGAGTCAGCAACCATCAACGGAGCATATTAAGACAGTTGAGTAAATTTCAAATCATAGTCTCTCATACTCATGTTACCTTTCTTGAGATTGATAAGATGTTGAATCTTGGCCTTCCTTAGTTTCGAGTGATAGGACGGTCAAGAGAGGCATCTTTGAACTCTTCCAAATCTATGGGACCCACATTCTTAGTTCTTTCACCATTCCATTGTTTGAATATTTTTTTGACTACACCCTTTAATTGATAAGCGACCAAGTCCGCCTTCTCCACCGGTTTCACACCCATTATGTCAAAGATCTCATGGATACCATTTATAAATCTTGTGGATCCTCATCCACCATTAAACGCTAAAAATCCAGAGGTATTATCTTTGTGAAATCCTGAAACCTAATAACCATCATACCTATATTTGGGTTCACAAGAGCAACAACCTCATGGTTGGCTTGTGTCACCATACCTTGGGCAAGAATTTGGAAAGTCGCTTGGAACTCGGTATGGGAGACTTATCCAACTAAAGAATCATTAGTAGATTTTGGAGTGTGTTGCTTCTCATCAACATAAGCATTATTATTCTTTCAAACATGAGCTCTTCATAGAGGGATAATTTTGTAATTAGCAAAGAACAAGAGTTAGAAGGAAATCTTAGAGAGTTCGACTCATTGCACAACATAAGAATGTTGAAAATAGTGAAGTTCTCTAAATGCCTTATAACCTATTCATATTTGTAGTACACTACACACCCATGGAAAAGACTCTACTCTATGCGTCATGTCAGACACCCTAAGACACTTGAACAAGGCTGTGATACCAAGTTTTTCATGATCCAAGCTAGACCCTAGATGTTACATGGTGATAGAATTCCCAAAAGACTCCAACCAAGCCTCTTAGAATACATAACATGACATACAATGCATGAAAACGAAAGTAAACTTTAAACATTGAAGATAGTCTCAAAGCATAGGATCTCAATAAAAGAGAATTCAAACATAATTGTCAAAATCGAACATAAACATGATCTCATAATCAGACAATGCCTCTACTAATCTTAAATGGGGGCATATGACAAGCCCTAGCTTACCCAAACCATTAAATGAAATAGTCTAAACATAGGGATTCTCCCTCGAATCATGAGGACTCACCAAACACTAGTAACACCAAGTGGAGAGCGCAAATAACCATTTGGAGGAGTGGGAGCATCGTGACCTATATTATAAAATAATATAGGAAAATTATGTGTTATACATGGAATGTAATAAGTATGTGAGAAATATGCATAACGTAAGTAAAAATAACTTCATAATCTTGAACATGAGATGCATGAACAAAATACCTTGAAAAGTGTGAAGTAAATCATGAAAACATATAGAAAGGTCAACTCATCATAAAACATCATTTAAGAGATTGTAAGAAAATAGAGTCATTTGTCGGATATGGATCATAACCGATAATAAAATCATGCGATCTATAACATGGAGTCTGGTGTAACTCCTACCCTAAAAAAGGAGAGGCTACTTGCCAAGGTAGACTCTGTATCATTCATATCATGAGATATATGTGGATCCACTATCTAAGTCATTTAAGATAACCTAAAGGGGCATGTAGTTTGGGACTAGAGGTTGCTACTAGAAGCTCCCTTACCAAACTTCCACCTCAAGCCCTCTCGGTGCTAAGCCAAATTCTAATGGAATAGACAAAATCATTAACATTAGGAAAGGCAATAAACATATACCAATCCATGTTCATAAAATTAAATAAGAGTAGATCCTTAAATCATGATATAATAATATTTATCAGAAGACACTTACCCTTCTAAGTATCTATATTATGATTTCATTCATATTGTGAGAAAACTTTCACAATTCATTGATTCATACTTGAAAATATCCCTAAAACATAATTCATAGCTTTCATAAAATATTCATAAATCTTTCATAAAGTTTATGATCAAAATTTCATAGTTCATAATGAAAATCATAATAAGATCCCGAATTTCGGAAAGTCCAAAAACGAGGATCAAAACTTGAAATTTCTAGAAAAAAACCCTGCAATTTGGCACAGGTACTGACCACGCTATCCATCATGGGCCTTGGTGAGCACCATGATGCATAGTGAGACACCATGGTGGTGACCCTGATATTCACCCTTACTAGGTGAGGTCCATGACAGGGCACCACAGATCATGGTGAGCACTATAGATCGTGAAGCCCTCCGTGCTGATCCCTCCCTTGAGACCTCAAAACTTGATCCCAAGGCTTGGGACACAACTTGCCACCACGGGTCAGGTAATTCTTGATGGACCATGGTGGTCACTCCTGCAGACCTACCTACAGGTCCTTCACCACGCTAATGGTCCACGGACCGTGGTTTACTTCACAGACCATGAAGGGTCCCATGGAGGAATATCTGAAACCTTTCCCTGCAAGTCCCAAAATCCAAGCCCAATTAAATCAACACGGACACTACTACGGGCCATGATGAGCATCATGAATCATGATGGGTCCTCTGTGGCAAGTCCCAATTACAGCCTAATGAGGGGTAATTCGGTCTTTTCCCTATTGTTTATAAACTATAAAGACATTTTTGGGACTAGATTCAGTACAAAAATATCCTAAATGATTTTAAATCTATTATTTATCCTCATTAACTCCCAACCAACTATAGGTCTTCTCTCTCAAGTTTCCTTCAAAGTTCATCTTCTTCATCCAGTTTTTGTTTGGCTAGGGTTTCTTCATTAAAAAGTCTTCTTTTTCAATTCCAAGGTCAAATTCAATCAAGGAATGTACGAATTGATCCATGGGTCCTTTTTAACCATAGAGTGCCATTACTCAAAATCTCATGAATTTTAATTGGGTTTGTAATCCTAGTTTTATGAATTGCATTGGGCTGTTTAAATTATGTTTTTAATCATTATAAATGATCATTATAAGTATGTTCCTACATGAATTGTATGATTTTATGTTGAATTATGATTTTCCATGTATGAAGCCTATTTTCTATGATGATATTATGAAGTATGATTATGAATCCAATGATTTCAATGTATTACCATGATTTTTATTCAAATTGACTATGTGTATAAGTTTTACTCTAAATTCAAGTATGAATTATGATCATGAATTACAAGTATGTTCAAGATATGAATTTTATATAAGTTATGAAGATAGATTACTTAGGGTCCTATGTGGTGTCCTAGGACCTAACTATATGAATTATGCAAGTATGATTTTTACTGATGGAAGGTCAATACCCATATTGGAATTATGTTATAAGATGAGTAATTCTATGAATTATGAAGTTAATGAACAAGTTATGATATATGCAAAGTATGTTTACTATGTTATGTTGTCCGTGGGATTTGAGTTAGCACCGAGTGGACTTGAGGTGGGAGCCCTCCTAAAAGCCTTAGTAGCAGCCTCAAGCCTCTTAAACTACATGCCACCATAAGTTGTCTTCATGGTTTAGCTAGTTGATCCATATATAACGTATGTTATGGCCCTCCTAGTGGGGTAGAGTCTACCTTTGCAAGTAGATTACCCTTTCTTCCATTATATGGGGAGACATCGGGATTCTATATTATAGCTCCCATGGTCTTATTGTCAGTTATGGTTCTATCCCACATATGGATGACCTCTTATGTACTTTCATGATTTTAATTATGCATTTTAAATGCTTTGATCATTATGATTATCTCATTACTTTACTTATCTCATCTTATCATGTACTTTAGTTGATCATTGCATCTCATTATTTACGTTGCATGTTATGCCCTCATACTTAGTATATTCAAATTTACTAATACATTTTATTGCCTACGTTGTCTCATAATATAGGGGTTGATCTAGGGACATGTCTTAGCCCCGCCCATGTTTATGTTTAGAAGCACTAGTTAGACAAATGTTTGAGTCTATATTGTCAAGTTACATTCTATATTTATGATTCATGGTTTGAACTCTCTTGTATTTTACTTCTACATTTACTTTACCTTATGCATGCTTTATGATATGTCAAGAGGTTTTGTTTAAGCCATTCAGGGTTTCGATTGCTATGTTATGACTATGCCCAAGGTCGGGTGGTGATAACTTGGTATCAGAGCACAAGGTATAAGATGTCCTAGGTTGTCCAACCTACCTTATTAAGTAGAATCTTATTCATGGTTGTGAAGCGTGCCATATCAATGAATAGGAGGCTATAAGGAGTTTTAGGAAATTCTCACTTTTTTATGGTCTATGTCATGCTATAGAGTTTATCCTAAGACTCCCTTTTCCTAACTATCTACCTTTGAGATTTTTAAAATAATGCCTCCAAGAAGACCACAGTTTCCAAGAGGGAATAATGTGAATGAAGCCCAAGTTCCCCTGGCTCCTCAAGGCAATAGTCCCCTACCAGATCAAGTGACCAATGCAGATTTCCACATCAATATTACTATGCTAACATAAGTTATGGACAATGAAGGAGTTGCGTCTCCTCCTAATATTGCCACTCGAGCTTCGAGGGTTAGAGACTTTGAAAGAATGAATACTCCAGAGTTTCATAGATCAAAGGTTGATAAGGATCCTCAAGAATTTATTGATGAGTTTTATAAGATAGTAAGCATAATGAGGGTGTAGTCGGAAGAGAAAGCGGAGTTAGCGGCCTATCAACTTAAAAGTGTTTCTCAAGTTTGGTATACCCAATGGAAGATGGATAGGGTGGAAGAAGGGTCAATTAAAATAGGAAGCCTTCAAACTTGGTTTCTTAGATTCATTTTTCCCTCTTGAGATAAGGGAAGCCAAGGTGTTGGAGTTTATCAATCTTTTACAAGGCAAATTGGTATGAGGGACTATGCACTAAAGTTTACTAAGCTCTCCAAGTATGCTCCTTTATTGGTTGCTGACCCACATGTCCGAATGAGTCAATTCATATCGGGGGTATTCGACTTGGTTGCTAAAGAATGTCATACCGCCATGCTTATCAAAGAAATGGACATATCTCGGCTTATGACTTTTATCGAAAAAATTGAGGGAGAGAAACTCAAGGAGATGATAATGAGAGATTCTAAGAGAGCTCTAAATAAAGGTGATCTCTCCAATGCTAAGTACGATGGTAGTAGTGGTCGTTCTCAACAAGGCTAAGGTTTGGGAAAGAAGTTCGTTAATGATAAGGTGCCATACCCTAAGGTTCAAGAAGGAGGTGCAAATGCTGCTAGCCCTTTATTTCCAATGGGTGCAAAATGTGGGAAAAATCATAGAGGGAGATGTTTGATGGGAATTAGTGCTTGCTTTGGATGTGGCAAAATGGGACATAGCAATTAAAATGACCTCACGCTACCAAAAAGGGTAAAAATAGTCGTCCTCAAGGCCAAGTTGATCAAAGAGGCAAAGTTCCACAAGGTGCCCAAGCTCAACCTAAGGGTGTGCAATGCAACAACTAATTTTATGCTCTCCATGGTAGGCAAGAGGTGGAGTAGACTTTCAATGTTGTTACTGATATGTTACGGGTCTTTCACTTTGATGTTTATGCTTTTCTTGATTCGGGGGAAAATTTATCCTTTGTTACTTCTTATGTGTCTATGAGGTTTGATATTAGCCCCAAAATACTAATGGAGCCTTTTTTCATTTACACTCTCATAGGTTAGTTGATTATGGCTAAAAGAGTCTATAGGAATTGTCTCGTGTCGGTCATGCATAAAGTTATCCCTTGTGATCTCATTGAACTTAACATTAATGACTTTGAAATTATTCTCGGTATGAATTGGTTACATGCCTCTTATGCATCTATATGTTGTAGAACCTGAGTGGTTAAGTTTTAGTTTCCTAATGAGCCTATTATTGAATAGAAGGGTATTGATTCAGTGGTTAAGGGTCAATTCATTTTATGTCTTAAGGCCTATAAAATTATTTTCAATAGGTGAATTTATCACTTAGTGCGAGTTAAGGACGTTGATTCCAAAACTCCTACTCTTGAGTCAGTTTCAGTTGTAAATAAATTTCTGAAAGTTTTTCACAAAGATTTCCCAGGTATTTCTCTCGAAAGGGAAATAGACTTTGTTATAGATCTCCTTCTTGATAAACAACCTATCTCTATTCCTCCTTACCATATGGCTCCGACGGAACTTGAGGAGTTGAAGGAAAAATTGAAGGATTTGTTAGATAAGGGTTATATAAGGCCGAGCATTTCACCTTGGGGTGCTCCTATGTTATTTGTTAGGAAGAAAGATGGGTCATTCCGAATGTGTCTAGATTATCAATAATTGAATAAGGTCATAATCAAGAATATGTATCCCATCCCTAAGATTGATGATTTGATCGATCAACTTCAAGGGCAAGCTACTTTTCAAAGATTGACCTACAATAGGGCTATCATCAACTCCAAGTGAGGGAGTGTGACTTTACAAAGACGGCATTTAGAACTTGGTATGGTCATTTTGAATGTTTTCTTATGTCTTTTGGAATAACAGATGCCCCTGTAGCTTTTATGTATTTGATGAACATGGTGTTTAGGCAGTATTTGGATATGTTTTTGATCATCTTTATTGATGATATTTTGATTTTCTTGTGGAGTGAGGAAGAGCATGCCAATTATTTAAGGATTGTGTTGCAAATTCTCAAGGACCAACTGTTATATGCAAAGTTTAGCAAATATGATTTTTGGCTTAGGTAGGTTGCTTTTCTTGGTCACATTATTTCCAAAAAAGGAATTATGGCTATTCTAAAGAAGACCGAGGCAGTTAAGAATTGGCGTAGACCATTGAGTCCTTCTAATATTTAGAGTTTCTTCAGTTTAACAAGTTAAAATAGATGCTTTATGGAAGGATTCTCTTCCATAGCATTGCCTTTGGCTGCTTTGAGTAAAAAGAAAGTGAAATTCTAATGATTTGAGGCATATGAGAAAATCTTCCAATTGAACGATAGACTTACCTCCGTTCTAGTGTTGACTTTACTAGAAGATTTCGATGGTTTTATTATGTATTTAGATGTTTCATGAGTTGTTCTTGGTTGTGTGCTAATGCAAAACAACAAAGTGATAGTTTATGCTTCAAGGCAACTCAAGACACATGAGAAGAATTACCAAGCTCATGACTTGGAGTTGGTTACGATGGTATTTGCTTTGAAATTATAGAGACACTATCCCTATGGTGTCCATATAGATTTTTTCAGCGATCACAGGATTTTGCACTATGTATTCACTCAGAAGGACTTGAACCTTCGACAAAGAAGATGGCTTGAATTGTTGAAAGATTATGAAATGAGTGTTCTATACCATCTGGGTAAGGCGAATGTGGTTGCCGACTCCCTTAGTAGATTTTCCATGAACAGTGCTTACGATGTTGATGATGAGAAGAAAGAGTTAGTTCGGGATGTGCATAGGTTAGCCTGTTTTGGTGTACGATTGGTTGATTCGGAAGCTGGTGAAGTTATTATGAAAAACGGTTCTGAATAGTCCCTTGTGGAAGATGTAAAGGAAAAGTAAGATGATGATCCCGCTTTGGTTGAATTGAAGAAGTGGTTTCTAAAAAAGTCATATAGGCTTTCTCCCAAGAGGGAGATGGTGTTTTGAGATATCAAGGCCGATTGTGTGTGCCAAATATTGATGGCTTGAAGGATATGATATTATTCGAAGCTCATAGTTTGGATTATTCTACTCATCCTGATTCCACGAAGATGTATCGAGAATTAAGGGTAATATATTGGTGGAATGGCATGAAGAGGGAAATAACAGAATTTGTGGCTAAGTTTCCGAATTCTCAACAAGTGAAAGTTGAGTATCAAAAACCTAGAGGTTTGGCCCAAGACATTGATATTCCTACTTGGAAGTGGGAAGCCTTAAACATGGACTTTGTTACTAGTTACCTCATACTCATAAGCAATATGATTCTATTTGGGTGGTCATTGAATAAATGATAATTCAGGTCATTTACTCTAAGTTAAGCTTCATATTCAGCCGAGGACTATGCTAGATTATATATTCGAGAGTGGGTAAAGATTCATGGTGTTCCATTGTCCATCATTTATGATCGAGGTACTCAGTTTATATCTCAGTTTTGAAGATTTTTCCAAAAGGTTCTTGGTACCCAAGTGAAGCTTAGTACAACTTTTCATTCACAAATGGATAGTCAGGCTGAACATACAATTCATACCTTAGAGGATATTTTGAGAGCATGCGTGATTGATTTTAAAGGAAATTGGTATGACCATTTGCCTTTAATAGAGTTTTCCTATAATAATAGTTATCATTCTAGAATTGAGATAGCTTCATTTGAAGCTTTGTACGGTAGGTGGTGTAGATCCCCTATCGGTTGGTTTGAGGTGGGTGAAGTTTCTTTGATAGGACCTGAGTTGGTATTTGAGGCCATGGAGAAATTTAGATTCAATAGAAAAAGATTAAGAATGGACCAAAGCCGACAAAAGTCCTATTCATATATGAGAAGAAGGGAACTTAAATTTGAAGTTAATGATTGGTTTACTTGAAAATTTCATCTAGGAGGGGTGTGATGCATTTTGGTAAGAAAGGAAAGTTAAGTTCCCGCTATGTTGGCCCATATAAAATTTTTAGGCGAATTCGTAAAGTGGATTATGAGTTGGATTTAACTTTGGATTTGGCATCAGTGCATCCGGTGTTCCATGTGTCATTATTGAGGAAGTTTATAGGTGATCCTATCTCCATTGTGCCATTTGAAATCATTGAGATTAAACAAAGCCTTTCTTATGAAGAGGTTCCGATTGAGATTTTAGACTGACATGTGAGAAAGTTAAGAAATAATGAAATAGCTTCAGTTAAAGTGTTATAGAGGAATCAAGAGGTTGAGGGTGATACATAGGAGGCCGAAGACGATATGATGTCCCGATATCCACATCTCTTTCTTTTCATGCCTAGTAAAGGTATTTATCTCCTTCATGATCCAACCAGCCCAAATCATGCATTTTAGTTATTATCATGGTTTCATATGCATTCATGTTCGTAAAATGAGTTTGAAAGTTATGATTTGATTAGGATTGAAAATTTCATGTTTTATACATTATCGAGAGGTTTTGCATTCATGTTGGGATATTATCTTCCTTTCCTATTCCATTCATGCTAGTTTGAGTCCCTTTTGAGGACGAATATTCCCAAGGGGGAGATATTATAGGACCCCGAAATTCGAAAAGTCGAAAAAAGAGGATCAAAACATGAAATTTTAGAAAAAAACTGCAATTTGGCACCAAGTTTTGACTAGGGAAACCATCACGGGCTATGGTGAGCACCACGCCGCATGGGGAGCTACCGTGGTTGTGACCCCGAGATTCACCCCTGTAGGGTGAGGTCCACGACAGGGTACCACAGACCATGGTAAGCACCACGGGTCGTGAAGCCCTTCGTGGTGACCCCTCCTCTGACACCTCAAAAATGATCCCAAGGCTTGGACCACGACTGGCCACTACGGGCCGGTGTAGCTCTTGACAGACTATGGTGGGTTCCGTGATGGGTTCCGTGGTGGTCTGTAACACCCCTCAAAAATGCCCATAAAATACCTTAAGAATGCCTTAGAAATAGGCCGCTCATGTAACGCACTATCCTTAATCTTTTTGGAAAATCCAAGTTTGGAATATCGATCAGGGGGTCAAAACCTGCGAGAAAATGGTCTCAGTGGATTTTTAGGACCCGTAAAACAAAAGAAAGATTTTCAAAGAAACCACAAAATAGTATTGTCCGTGATAGGACTGCGTCACGGACCTGGAAAGTAGTTTTGGCCGAGTTGATCATGATAGATTCTCATCGCGGACCTGAGAAGGTCTTTCGACCGAATTTAGTTTTTTAAGGGGCGTTTTAGACTTTTTCTAAATTATTAGTAACTGAACCTAGACATTTTTAGGACCTAATTCAACTCTATAAATTAACCTAAACCTCTAATTCTATTCATTCTTCGACAATTCATCTATCAAATATTTCTTTCTCTACAAAAAGGCTCTCAAGGGTTTCTATTGAAGACTTCAAGCAAATTCACTCAATTTCTCCATCAAAACTCTTAAGTTCTTCCAAATTAATTGGTGTTCTCACTCAAGATATGTGGGTATTGATTAATGTATCCTTTCATCCATGAAACCCAATCAATTTCTCAAGGTTTTCTATCAAATTAAAATATGGTGTTTTATGAGTTTTGTGATCTCTATTCCACTGCATGAATTTTGATTTAAAGTATGATTATGAGTCTATTTTGATATAAATTGATGATTATTGAATTAAATTGAAGAGTTTTTCAATAAATTCTCATATTTTGATTTCTAGGGTTCATGATGTAAATTATGAGTATTTTGATTTATACTTCTAAAGGATATTATCTATATGAATTATGTATGGGCTAATATAAAGTTTATGATCATGCATGTTTTCAAGTCAATTTCATGATTTTCAAGTAAATTGATCATGCATTCATGTCATACCCTAATCTCAAGTATAAGCTATGATCATGAATTTTCAAGTTATATTATATGAGAAGTTTTATTTAATGATTTCAAAGGTATTATTATGAATCTCATTCAAATTGGTCATGCATCCAAGTTTTACCCTAATTTCCAAGTATGAATTATGTGTATGTATGTATGATTTATTATGTGAAAGGACAATACCCACATTTCACTTATGTTATGAAAATGAGCTACTCTATTATTTCAAGCCTATGATCATGACTATGATATATGAAATTTATGATCTTATGTTATGTATGTATTCCATGGGATTTGACTTTAGCACCGAATGTGGACTTGAGGTAGGGGCTCGAAGAAGGGGTCCTTATATAAAGTCTCTTATCTCATAACTACGTTCCACCATAGGATTGCCTTTATGGCCTAGCTAGTGAATCCACAAATAGCACATGTTCATGATTAGGAGTCTACCTTGGCAAAGTAGCCCCCCCTTCTCGATGTAGGTATCATCGGATTCCATGTTATAGATCGCATGGTCTTATTGTCGGTTATCATTACTATCCCACATATGTACATTTATTTATGTTTTAAACTACTAATCCTATCTTTTAATTTACATGATACTCTTATAGTTATTATGCATTGATCTTTCTTAAAGTCTACTTATGATTTTTGACTATTTCTCCTAACATGCTAATTTAAATGGTCATTGTTAAAAATATGGTTTCTCATGCATTGCATTGCCCCACATACTTAGTACATTCCAATATACTAATGCATACTTTTTGCCTACATTGTCTCATAATATAGGGGTTGAGGTTGAAGATCCTAATCGTCCATGTAACTAGTAGGCATCCTCTATCCGGTGGTGTTGTGGTGAGTCCTCATTGACCGGGGACTAGTTTCAAGTTGGTTACTACTTTCTTTTCAAAAGACTGTTGCTTATGTTGTATATTGAGGGTGAGCTAGGGACATGTCTTAGCCCCCACCTATACTCATGTTTAGAGGCATCTAGTTGGACATATGTTTGAGTCTATGTTGTCATAAGACATTTTCAAATTTTTATTCAAGGTTTTAGACTCTCTTATGATGTTTCCGCTTTTATATTTTACATTATGTATGCTTATGATATGTACAAGAGGCTTGGTTGGAGCCCTTCGGGATTTCGATCGCCGTGTTATGACTAGGCCCTAGGCTGGGTCGTGACATGGTCACTCCTACAGACCCACCTGCAGGGCCTACACCATGTCTATGGTCCAAGGACAGTGGTGAACTTCACGGACCGTGAAGGGTCCCATGGAGGATGTTCTGAAACCTTTCCCTGCAACTCCCAAAATCCAAGCTCAAGTCAATCATCACAGACACCACTATGGATCGTGATGAGCATCACGGACCATGATGGGTCCTCCATGGTGAGTCCAGTTATAGCTTAATGAGGGGTAATTCGGTTTATTTCCTATTATTTTATTAATGTATGTGGACGTTTTTGGGAGTAGATTAGTATGAAAATATTCTTATAAATCTATTATTTTCCCTCATTAACTCCCAACCAACTTTAGGACTTCTGTCTCAAGGTTCCTTCAAACTTCATCTTCTTTATCAATTTTTTTTTGGCTAGGGTTTATTCAAGAACATATCTCCTTTTTCAATTCCAAAGTTAAATTCAATCACGGTATGTAGGGATTGATCGACGGGTCCCTTTCACCCATGGGTCTCTTTCATCCATGGAGTCCTATTATTTAAAATCTCATGAATTTCAATTGGGTTTGTAACCCTAGTTTTATGAATTGTATTGGGCTATTTAAATTATGTAATTAATCATTATAAGTATGTTCCTATATTAATTACATGATTTTAACTTGAATTATGATTTCTCATGCATGAAGCCTATTTTCTATGATGATGATATGAAGTATGATTATGAATCCAATGATTTTAAGGTATTATCATGATTTTCATTCAAATTGACTATGTATATGATTTTTACTCTAAATTCAAGTATGAATTATGATCATGAATTACAAGTATGTTCAAGATGAATTTTGTGCAAGTTATGAAGATAAGTAACTTAGGGCCCTATGTGGTTACCTAGGACCTTACCATATGAATTATGCAAGTATGATTTGTAATGATGGAAGGTAAATACCCACATTGCAATTATGTTATGAAATTAGCTATTCTATGAATTATGAAGTTTATGAACAAGTTATAATATATGCTAAGGTTTACTATGTTATGTTTTCCATGGGATTTGAGTTAGCACTAAGTGGACTTGAGGTGGGGGCCCTACAAAAAGTCTTAGTAGAAGCCTTAAGTCTCTTAAACTACGTGCCACCAAAGGTTGCCTTCATGGATTAGCTAGTGGACATATAGCGTATGTTATGACCCATCTCGCAGGGTAGAGTCTACCTTGGAAAGTAGATTCCCCTTTCTTTTGTTGTATGAGAAGACATCGGGATTTCATGTTATAGCTCGCATGGTCTTATTGTCGGTTATGGTTCTATCCCACATATGTATGACCTCTTATGAACACTCATGATTTCAACTATGCTTTTCAAATGCTTTGATCATTATTATTCTCTCATTACTTTAGTTATCTCATCTTATCATGTATTTTACTGTAACACCCCCTAAAACCGTTGTATATGATATTCCAATTCTCAAAGAAAATAATATGACTTCTGTATTTTAGACATAACTTTTAATAGGATTTCCCAAATTAGGTAATTCAAATGTCTGAATAACTCAAACATCAGTTATACCCCGCACCTTGATATATTGGAGCATATTTTTTTTCTAAAAGATTGCTATGTTATCCAAGTTATGTATGAAGTTCTACGTGAGTATTGATGGTTGTAAATAGGTCTAGAAGGTTTCAGAAGGACTTGGAGGCCAAATAAGGAGTCATGGTACTCAACCTACTTGTGTAAGCTACAAACTTGGATAGCTTATAAAATTAAGCTACTTGAGTACACGTCAGGCTTAAGTAGCAAAGATTATATGGGTTCTTAAAGTGAGACGAGGCCACGAACCCACGAAAAGGAGCAAAAACTAGATTCCAAACTTACAAAAAGAAGCAAGTAGGTGACACACCTACTTGGGGTGGGCCCCACGATACCACATGGCAGTTTTGGATTGGATGCATGGACGAGGTGGTGCCTTAGGGGGCTGCCACGTGTCACCCCTAGGGGCTTCCACATGTCACTCCTAAAGGAAGGGTATAAAACCCTAAGTCATGACTAAGGGCTCTTATTTTCAGCATTGTACTTAGACATATTTTCAGCTTGTTACTTAGAACTATTGAGAGCAACTTGAAGAGAACACGAGCAAGAGAGAAACGGCCATGGCAGCAAGGTGAGGCCCTCAATTTCATTCCGTCAATTAATTATCTAAGGTATTCTTCAACTAGATAAAGGTGTTAACAACGTGAATTAATATTTGGGGCAGCGAAAGAGTGCAACGAGCAGCCACCAATTATTTAGCCACGTTGAGAGCTCTCAAAGTCAATTTTCAGCAAGTTTGGGGAAGTTGTTTGTTAAGGTATGGATCAATTCTCTTCTCACACATTTGGGAAAGTGTTTAGATATGTTGTGGGTGTATAAATATTAGTTAGAAACGTGAAAATATGCACGTTACATCTAAAGCATGTTGCAGGTCATGTAGGGACTGTTTCGACGCTATTCTTGCAAGTTAAAGCTTGGCTAGTGTTGTCGTTAGCATGGTGTTGTATTTGGAGGTGGTTTATATATGTTTAAGGGCCGGAACATGGTTAAATATGAGTATATATGCCTCTGGTTTCAGCCTCGTAATACTCCGTTTTGTATGGTTAAAGATTTTGCGAAATAAAGAGTTAAAACCCTACTTTGGCGTCATAGTTTTAGGTGAGTTGTGTGGAACTTATGTTACGTGATATGGTAATGATTTCATGGTGTATGGCTGCTGCTTATTGTTGTTGATATGTATTCTAAGGTTAGAGGTTAAAATTGGAAATTCGGATAGGGCAAGTAATAGGGGAGACGCTGCCCGATTTCCATTAACTTCGGAGCTAGCCAATAGACTAGTCGAGAAAGGCGAGTAAGGAAATGGTGCCTATAGATACTTGAGTATAAATTTGTAAGCTAGAAATATAAAAGTTAGTAATATTGGTAGTACTCTCATGTCAAATAGGTTGAAGGAGAAACCAAACAAGCTAGACAACAATGGAGCTACTACAGGTATGTGAAGCTATTCTTTTTTTTTGGCATGTCTTAGATATAAGTTATTAATTGTTTGTATATGAAACATGGGGATAATTCCATTCTTAAAGCTCCGAGTACAGTTCATAATTCTTATCCACTTTGTGATGGTAGAACTCCAGTAATAGTTGAGCTATTGCCTTTTTAAGGCTTTTATATGATAAAAGGTAATATATGTAGAGCCTATTGCTCCTTTCCTTTGGGATGTCTTAAAGGTAAATGAAATGAGATATAATATGAGTGTGGAGGTAGTTCCAATTGTAAGCTCCGAGTATAACATGTGACGTGTGTTCACTTCTATCACCCTCGACCCTTCTATATGCGAAGACATGATCTATGACTCTTAGTCACATGTGAACGTAATGTTCTCGAGTCTCCTACATGCTGAATATTACCTGAATGTACAAGATCCTACTCCTAAGGTCTCTGGGATGACGAACGTCTCTTATTCTACAAGATGTTTAGCCTTGACTGGACATACGTCTAATATTCCTGAGACTCCAGTAGATATGACCCCTAACGATATTTTATAGGGTACTTGAGACGATTATTGCTCTGATCTTCAAGTGACGGTTTACTTAGATGTTTGATTGAGTCTCAGATGATGAGTTAAATTGCATATGGTTCCTCACTACTCTACTCGTGCATGATATTAATACATCTTTCATTGAGTCCTATGAAGAGCCGAGTGTGACCGAGTTCCATAAAGGGCCGGGTATGATATATGATAATAAGATTATTCACCGAGTCCCACAAAAGGCTAAGTATGACCGAGTCCCATAAAGGGCCGGGTACGATATATGATAGTATGATTATTATGATAGTATGATTATTTATCGAGTCCCTCACTAGAGGGCCGGGTACAGTACATACATCTATATGATGACCTAATGGAACATTTGTAACACCGAACCCCCGAGCGGGCCAGATAGGGTATGTGATAATAGTATACATGACCTTATTTTGTAAGGTGCACGTAAAGTACGCTGTTAAATGTTATACTTGTCCCCTGCGTCCCTATGGAAACTGTAATTTCCTTATGATGTTTTATACTATACATACACAGTACATATATTGTATTGACCCCTCTTTCTTCGGGGGGCTGGATTTCATGCCCGCAAATACAAACACAGGTTTGGGAGTCCACCAGCTTAGGATTCCGCTCATCCAGTTTGGAAGAAGTTCCATTGTATCAGAGCCAAGTTTTTGTATTAATCCTTGGTGTATATGCTTTCTTTTGCTTAGTCATGGGTACGGCGGGGGCCCTGTCCTGCCATATGTTACGGTTGTTATTATTAGAGGTCTGTAGACATATGTATGTGGGTTGGTTACAACTTTGTTTCATTGGTGCCTATACACCATATTGTAAATATTATTATGTTGCGGCAGCCCAGTCGGCTCACGTGCCCTTTCATGACATAATGTAAATAAAAGATGCTATATATATTTAAATATGCTATCACCCACAGAGGTTCTGGTGTATAGTTCTTATATTTGACAGTTATGTAGACGGGGTTCCAGGTCGGGCCCCAGTCATGGCCTACGGGTTTAGGTTGTGAAAGAAGTGGTATCAGAGATATTTGTCCTTGGAGTGTCTACAAACTATGTCTAGTAGAGTCTTTTTTATCGATGTGTTGCATGCCACATCTATAAATAGGAGGCTATAGGACATTTAAGATATTACTTTTTTTTGTATCTAAGATCGTGCGATAGAGCCGAGTCATAGGAAGTGAAATTCCTTATGCTAACCTCTGATTTCGGCAGAAGGACAACCTCGATAGAAGAAAGTGTCTGACGATATTGAAAGTTATAAAGCATTCAGGTAAGACAAGGCACGAAAGATATATGTCAGGTAAGGTATTGAAATACGATTGATATGTAAAGTTGAAAATTGAAAGTAAAGTAGAGCGAAAAGTGTAATAGATGCAGGTTGAGTTGGACACACGAGGTAAGTCCATCATTTTCATACTATTGTTGATATTGAAAGCCCTGTGTAGATGTGAGTTGATATGAATAATATATATATATATATGTTGTCCTTGTGAGGCATTATTGGTATTTTTTGTGTGCAGGTTTTGGGATAGTAAGGAGTATAGAGGAAAGTCTGCCGAAATTTTTCCAAAAAAAGGGGAATGAAACATAGATTCTTAATATGTGTTGGAAGTTCATACCAAGTACCCCTATTATGTTGAACTAAAAATGTAAGAGGTACTATCCATGTCGCTAGTATGGGGCACCCTTTTTATTTGGGGAACAGATTAGACAAATTTGAGACTGGACATAGAGACATAGAGCAACGTATAAGAAGATAAAGGTATAAGTACCTTCTAAAGGGGGGAAGCAAATGAGAAAACTGCAAGGGTAAGGTAGAGGCAATTGATATGGAAACATATTTGAGATGGATGCTTACACTTCAATAAGATCCCTTGCTGAACCAATTTAGGGAGGTCTGGAAGCCACCAATAATTGGATAGAAGTCAGAACGGTACATAAGGTAGTGTTAAGAAGTTTTTAACAAGACCCTGAATGACATAACATTAGAAGGTGGGTGTGGATAAAAAGAACAGGGTATAACAAGAAAAGGTCATGGAATAACTCAAGAGAAACTACAAAGGATAATGACATCATGCTAGACCAAAAGCCAAAATATTGGGTATAGAGTTGGTCGCAAATGATGTTGTGATAGATAAATAACCAAGATAAAGGAATAGAAAACTTCCTATGGTACGAGATAAGAAGAGCAAAGAGTGAATAGGAGAAAAGAAAGAAGTGCGACAAGTTGGGACGAGCGAGTTTTAATATGAAGAAGATTAATACAGGAGAATGAACCAGGAGACAAAAAGACTACGTCCACCTCATACAAGTATATCACAATGGTTAGACAACTTATGATTGTATATGTTAAGTATAGGGCCAAGTAAGGAAGTGCATGATAAAAGAAATTAGGATATGTTGCAAAAAGGTACAAAGATGGTTTGAGTCAACTACCGAGAGGGAATTAGTACTACGGGAAGAATAGGACATAGCCACGGTTGGACCAAGGATCTATCCCGATATTGATTATAAGAGAAGAGAGGGGAAGGTAAGGTAAAGCATGAAGACAAGCGAGACGACGCTAAGGTATTTCTTGGGCTAAGTTGAGTACCTTACCTATATCCTAGTAAAGGTAAAGAATGACACGAGAATGCATCTAGAATGTTACAAGTTGGGATAAGAGAATGGTGAAATGGTTTAAGCAAAACGAAAAGAATTAGCTGGTTACTAAAAGATAGCAAACTTATATGCCAAATTCCTTCATAATTATACCAGTTAATAATAGGTAAAGTACAAGTTAAAATCTTTTAAAGAAGTTTAGGAGAAATATATGAGTTCCCCACAGTTATTGTCTCGAGTAGAGGGGCTTAAATTACAGCTAGCGCTTGGATATCCGTCCGAGAAGAGATTGGGAATGCAGGTAGGTCTTAGTACCGCCTGTCACCCTCAAAACTGATGAACAGGCTACGTGTACTACTTAAATGCTGGAAGGTATGTCATGAGAAGGTGTTGTTGACTTTGAAGGTAGCTGGGATGATTATCTACCTATAAGCTTAGTTAACATTCGAGGACGAATGTTCTAAAGGGGGGAAAGATATTATACCCCGCACCTTGGTATATCGGAGCATTATTTTTTCTAAAACATTGCTATGTGGTCTACGTTATCTATGAAGTTCTACGTGAGTAGTGATGGTTGGAAATAGGTCTAGAAGGCTTCGGAAGGAGTTGAAGGCCAAATAAGGAGTCATGGTACTCAACCTACTTGCGTAAGCTACAAACTTGGATGGCTTATAAAATTAAGCTACTTGAGTACACATCAGGCTTAAGTAGCAAAGATTATATGGGTTCTTAAAGTGAGACGAGGCCATTAACCCACGAAAAAGAGCAAAAACTAGATTCCAAACTTACGAAGAGAAGCAAGTAGGTGACAAGTAGGTGATGCACCTATTTGGACTAAGTAGGTGACACACCTACTTGGGGTGGGCCCCACGATACCACATGGCAGCTTTGGATTGGATGCATGGACGAGGTGGTGCCTTAGGGGGCTGCCACGTGTCACCCCTAGGGGCTTCCACATGTCACTCCTAAAGGAAGGGTATAAAACCCTAAGTCATGACTAAGGGCTCTTATTTTCAGCATTGTACTTAGACATATTTTCAGCTTGTTACTTAGAACTATTGAGAGCAACTTGAAGAGAACACGAGCAAGAGAGAAACGGCCATGGCAGCAAGGTGAGGCCCTCAATTTCATTCCGTCAATTAATTATCTAAGGTATTCTTCAACTAGATAAAGGTGTTAACAAAATGAATTAATATTTGGGGCAGCGAAAGAGTGCAACGAGCAGCCACCAATTTTTTAGCCACGTTGAGAGCTCTCAAAGTCAATTTTCAGCAAGTTTGGGGAAGTTGTTTGTTAAGGTATGGATCAATTCTCTTCTCACACATTTGGGAAAGTGTTTAGATATGTTGTGGGTGTATAAATATTAGTTAGAAACGTGAAAATATGCACGTTACATCTAAAGCATGTTGCAGGTCATGTAGGGACTGTTTCGACGCTATTCTTGCAAGTTAAAGCTTGGCTAGTGTTGTCGTTAGCATGGTGTTGTATTTGGAGGTGGTTTATATATGTTTAAGGGCCGGAACATGGTTAAATATGAGTATATATGCCTCTGGTTTCAGCCTCGTAATACTCCGTTTTGTATGGTTAAAGATTTTGCGAAATAAAGAGTTAAAACCCTACTTTGGCGTCATAGTTTTAGGTGAGTTGTGTGGAACTTATGTTACGTGATATGGTAATGATTTCATGGTGTATGGCTTCTGCTTATTGTTGTTGATATGTATTCTAAGGTTAGAGGTTAAAATTGGAAATTCGGATAGGGCAAGTAATAGGGGAGACGCTGCCCGATTTCCATTAACTTCGGAGCTAGCCAATAGACTAGTCGAGAAAGGCGAGTAAGGAAATGGTGCCTATAGATACTTGAGTATAAATTTGGAAGCTAGAAATATAAAAGTTAGTAATCTTCATATTACTCTCAAGTTAAATAGGATTAAGGAGAAACCAAACAAGTTGGACTACAATCGAGCTACTACAGGTATGTGAAGCTATTCTTCTTTCTTTTGGCATGTCTTAGATATAAGTTATGAATGGTTTGTATATGAAACATGGGGATCATTCCATTCGTAAAGCTCCCACTTCGTGATGGTAGAACTCTAGTAATAGTTGAGCTATTGCCTTATTAAGGCTTTTATATGATAAAAGGTAATATATATAGAGCCTACTGCACCTTTCCTTTGGGATATCTTAAAGGTAAATGAAATGAGATATGATATGAGTGTAGAGGTAGTTCCAGTTGTAAGCTCTGAGTATAACACATGACCCGTGTTCACTTCTAAATGCTAAGGCTCTTAAGGTAGTTGAGCTATCACCCTCGACCCTTCTATATGAAAAGACATGATCTATGACTCTTAGTCACGTCTGAACATAAAGTTCTCGAGTCTCCTATATGCTGAATATTACCTGAATGTATAAGCTCCTACTCCTAAGGTCTCTGCGATGACGAACGTCTCTTATTCTATGAGCTGTTTAGCCTTGACTGGACATGCATCTAATATTCCTGAGACTCGAGTAGATATGACCCCTAACGATATTTCATAGGGTACTTGAGATGATTATTGCTCTGGTCTTCAAGTGATGGTTAACTTGGCTATTTGATTGAGTCTCAGATGATGAGTTAAATTGCATATGGTTTCTCACTACTCTACTCGTGCATGATGTTAATACATCTTTAACCGAGTCCCATAAAGGGCCAGGTATGACCGAATCCCATGAAGGGCCAGGTATGAACGAGTCCCATAAAAGGCCAGATATGATATAGGATGATAGGATTATTCACCGATTCCCACAAAAGGTCGGGTATGACTGAGTTCCATAAAGGACCGGATATGATATATGACCATATGAGCATTAACCGAGTCCCATAGAGGGTCGGATATGACCGAGTCCCATAAAGGGCCGAGTAAGATATATGATGGTATGATTATTATGATAGTATGATTGTTTACCGAGTCCCTCACTAGAGGGCCGTGTACAACACATACATGCATATGATGACCTAATGGAACATTTGTAACACCGAGCCCCCGAGCGGGCCAGATAGGGTATGTGATAATATTATACATGACCTTATTTTGTAAGGTGCACGTAAAGTACGCTGTTAAATGTTATACTTGTCCCCTGCGTCCCTATGGAAACTGTAATTTCCTTATGATGTTTTATACTATACCTACACAGTACATATATTGTACTGACCCCTCTTTCTTGGGGGGGCTGGATTTTATGCCCGCAAATACAAATACAGGTTTGGGAGTCCGCCAGCTTAGGATTCCGCTCAGCCAGTTTGGAAGAAGTTTCACTGTATCAGATCCAAGTTTTTGTATTAATCCTTAGTGTATATGCTTTCTTTTGCTTAGTCATGGGTACGGCGGGGGTCCTGTCCTGCCATATGTTACGGTTGCTATTATTAGAGGTCTGTAAACATATATATGTGGGTGTGTTACGACTTTGTTTCAGTGGTGCCTATACGCCATATTGTAAATGTTATTATGTTGAGGCAACCCGATCGGCTCACATTCCCTTTCATGACATGATGTAAATGAAAGAGGCTATATGTATTTAAATATGCTATCACCCATAGAGGTTCTGGTGTATAGTTCTTATATTTGACAGTTATGTAGACGGGGGTCTAGGTCGGGCCCCTGTCGCCGCCTATAGGATTAGGTCGTGACAATATCATTACCTAAAACTTTTGTGAATCCATATTTTATGTTTTGGAGGTTAATTAGGTCAAGTAAATTAATTGTTGCAAGACATGGTATTGTGATGAAATAGAGTATTTGTAGAAGAAAAATCATATCTCACTGTAGGATGCTCCAAATTGGTTGATTCTTGAACTATATGAAAGAGACTTCTAGAGAAACAATTCATATTAGACATCAAATCCTAATGAGGAAATTATCTTTTTCAAATGCAGCTTCGAAAAAGGATATTCTGTTAAAAGAAGGTTCATCTCACCAACCATGAAAAGATCTAGATCCATTTGACATCACCCATGACATCAATAGTTCTCCATTTGACATCACCCATGACATCACAGTCTTCCATTAAATTTCTAGATTTTTTATTATAATTATTTTAATTATTGTTAGGTCCCTCCTTCACACCTATAAATACCCACCTTTTTCATCAAGATTTCTCAAGAAACATTTCTTTTTATACACTTTTTTACTTATTCTCAAAATATAGTTTTAATTCTTAGTAGTATAGAAATACTATTTCGATGATTCATATACTCCGGGAAGTATACAAAATTCTTTGGAGAGGAGAAAATGCTAGGATTCAAGAGTGTTTATTAATTCCTTCGAGTCCGAGTAATACTTTGGATTCCAAGTATACAAGGCTTCAATGAGAGTATTCCTTCCACTCTTAAGCCTAAATTATTTTGATTATATGATAAATTATATTTATTTACCCAATTCTTTTCAAACTTTACTCTAAGGTATGTGGGTATTGATTCTTGGATTCTTTCATCCATGAAACTCAAATGAATTATCAATGTCTTCTATTTAATTCAAGTATGAAACTTTCTGGGTTGTCAATCATGATTCCAAATGTATAGATTATTAAGTATTTGAAGTTGAATTACTTATCTTATATTAGCATATGTAAGGCTTAATTGAGAGTATTTCTTCCACTCTCATACCTAAATTATTTTGATTATATGATAAATTAAGCTTATTTACTCAATTGTTTTCAAACTTTACTTTAAAGGATATATATATGATTGATTATGCATGAATTGCATTATGTTTTATATTACATAAATATTTTAATGTTTCCTCAATGTTCATGCATGCTTACATAGTTAGTACATTCAAAGTACTAACGCATACTCTTTTTCTTAGATGATATCACCATGTAGGGACCAGTGCTCCTCCTCATTCTCCTCCACGTGGCTAACTGAGATTTTATTTGAAGACTAATTTTGGTGAGTTCCCATATTTTGGGAATAATAATCATTTATCTTTCTAGCTTATGATATATTGAGATCTTTAGACACTTACTATGACATTTCTTTTTATTATGATTGAGGGTAAGCTAGGAACTTGTCTCAGCCTCGTTAAATCTAAAAGTTACAAGTATTATGGGACGTATGTAATTTGAAGATTTATTATTATGATTTCTGCTTGTTTATTTATTTTCATTACATATAAAGTCTAAAGGAATGCTAAGAGGCTTGTTTGAGGTACTTTCGGGTTCCTCATTTGCCATGTCACGTCTAGGCCCTAGGATTCAGGTCTCCGAGTCAACCCATACTTTTTCGAAGAATTTTGCACCTATGGGATCGTGACAAACTTGGTATTAGATCCTGAGGTTTTGAATGGTCCTTGGAGTCCAACATACCACGTCAAATAATACCTTGTTCATGGTTGTAAAGCACGCCATAACTAAGAATAGGAGACTATGGGACATTTAGGAAAGTTTTCACTTCTTTCAAATTCATGTTGTGCCTTAGAGTTTCCTAAGATTTCCTTTAATGAATGACTCATTTCGTATTCTCAGATAATGACTCGTGGAAGATCACCTCCAAGAGAAAGAGTTGACGATGAGGACCAAGCTCCTCCAGTTCCCAAAGTAATTAAGTTCCCTAATGTCTTTCCCGATGACCTTCCTGGTGTCCTTCCCAAAAGGGAAGTTGATTTTGTTATCGATCTCCTCCTTGATACCCAACCTATCTCTATTCCTCCTTACCGGATGGCCCTAGCAGAATTAAAAGAGTTGAAGGAACAATTAAAGGAGATGTTAGAAAAGTGGTTCATAAGACCAAGTATTTCGACATGGGGTGCTTCCATGTTAGTTGTGAGAAAGAAGGATGTGTCACTTCGAATGTGCATAACTACCAAAAATTAAATAAGATTACCATTAAGAACAAGTACCCACTCCTTAGAATAGATGACTTGTTTGATCAATTGCAAGGGGTAAGTCACTTCTCCAAAATCGACCTTCGGTTCGACTATTACCAACTGCGGGTGAGGGAGTGTGACATTACCAAAATGGCTTTCCAAATAAGGTATGGTTACTTCGAGTTTGTGGTGATGAGTTTTGGGTTGACGAATGTGCCGGCGGCATTCATGGACTTGATGAATAGGGTGTTCAAAACTTACCTAGATATATTTTTGGTGGTATTCATTGATGATATTTTGATTTACTCTTGGAGTGAGGAAGAACATAAAAATAACTTGAGAGTTGTGCTTCAAACGTTGCGGGATAGGTAATTGTTTGCAAAATTTAGTAAGTGTGAATTTTGGTTGAAGGAGGTGGCATTTCTTGGTCACGTAGTATCTGGTGATGGGATCAAGGTTGATCCTAAGAAAATGGAGGAAGTCAAGAATTGACCTAGACCATTGTCTCCTTCAGACATTAGGAGCTTATTGGGTTTAGCCGGGTAATATAGAAGGTTCATCGAAGGTTTTTCTTCCATCTCATCTCCTATGATGAAATTGACCCAAAAGAAAGCCAAATTCATATGGATAGATGAGTGTGAGAAGAGTTTCCAGACTTGAAAGATCGACTTACCTTCGCTCCTATTTTGACTCTACTTGAAAAATTAGAAGGGTTTGTAGTTTATTGTGATGCCTCAAAGATTGGTTTATGTTATGTCTTAATGCAAAATGGTAATTTCATAACCTATGCTTCTAGACAATAAAGGTGCATGCGCGTAACTACCCTACCCATGACCTTGAATTGGCAGCCGTTGTTTTTACTCTGAAGATTTGGAGGCATTACCTCTATGGGGTGCATATGGATGTGTATACCAATTATAAAAGTCTTCAATATATGTTCACCCAAAAGGACCTTAATCTAAAAAAGGAGATAGCTAGAACTCCTTAAGGACTATGAGATGAGTGTGCATTGTCATCCGGGTAAAGCCCATGTGGTTGCTGATGCACTTAGTAGAGTGTCTATGGGAAGTGTGGACCTTGTGTATGAAGGGAAGAGGGAGTTGGTAAAATATGTTAACCGGTTGGCTAGATTAGAGATGAAGTTGTGTGGTACCGATGATGGTGATATAGATGTTCAAAATAGGTCTGAATCATCTTTGATGGTAGATGTTAAATAAAAGAGATCCAACATTTATCGAATTAAAGTAGTTGGTAAAGGAAAAGAAGATAGATGTCTTTTCCCAAGGGGGAGATGGGGTGCTATACTACCAAGGTCGGCTATGTGTTCTGGATATTTATGGCCTAAGGAGTTTGATCATGATGGAGGCTCATAATTCTACATACTCCATTCATCTTAGTTCGACAAAAATGTACCGAGACTTAAAAAAGTTCTATTGGTGGGCTGTCATGAAGAAGGACATAGCAAGGTTTGTGTCTAAATTTCTGTATTTCCAACAAGTGAAGGTCGAACATCAAAGGTCGGGTGGACTAGACCAAGACATTAAAATCCCTACTTGGAAGTGGGAAGATATGACTATGGATTTTGTAGTGGGTTTGCCTCATACCTGAAAGCGTCATGATTCAATTTGGATAATTGTTGATAGAATGACTAAGTGTTAAGACTTCCTATAGTGCTGAAGACTATACCAAGTTGTATATTCAGGAGTTAGTAAGGTTGAATGGTGTGCCATTATCCATTATTTCGGATTGTGGTACCCAATTCACTTCTCACTTTTGGAGATCTTTCAAAAGGGCCTCGGTACTAAGGTAAAATTAAGCACCGCATTCCATCCTCAAATAGATGGGAAAGACAAAAGGATGATTCAAACAATAGAGGATATGTTAAGGGCTTGTTTGTTGGAGTTTAAAGGAAATTGGGATGATCATCTACCGCTCATCAAGTTTACCTCTAATAATAGTTACTACTCAAGTATTGAGATGACGCCATTTGAGGCTTGTATGGGAGACAATGTATATCCTTGGTTGGTTCATTCGAAGCAGGTGATATGACCTTATTGGGCCTCGATTTGGTACTTGATTCTTTAGAGAAGGTGAAGATCATTAGAGAAAGTTTAAAGATGGCTCAAAGTCATCAAAAGTCCTATTCCGATACTAGAAGAAGGGATCTTGAGTTTAATGTGGACGATTGGGTGTATCTGAAGGTTTCACCCATGAAGGGTGTGGTTCGATTTGGTAAGAATGGGAAATTGAACCCTAGGTATGTAGGGCCTTATAGAATCGTAAGACGTGTTGGCAAGGTTGCATATGAGTTGGAGTTGCCATTGGAAATGGCAATGGATCATCCGTTGTTCCATATGTCTATGTTGAGAAAATGTGTGGGTGATCCTAGTTCCATTGTAATTTTGGAAGTAGTGAATATTGAAGAAACCTTGACCTATGAAGAAGTTTCGGTTGAAATTTTGGACCGGCAAGTTAAGATATTGAGGAACAAAGAAGTTGTATTTGTTAAAGTTCTTTGGAGAAATCAACAAGTCAAAAATGCTACATGGAAAGTGGAAGAGGATATGATTAAGAGATACCCTCATCTTTTTCACTCTACCCAAACCTAAGGTATTAAATTGTCCTTGCTCAATTACTTGAAATCCTTGCACTTCAACTTTTCATGTAATATGCTTAAAAAATTATGAAATATGTTTCGAATGATCTTTTAAATTGCACTATTGCATTAATGATGGGTTGTTGGTTTACACTCTACTCTACTCAAGCTAAGTCTTTCCTCATTTGAGGACGAATGTTCTCAAGGGGGAGATAATGATATTGCTTCTATATTTTGAGCATAACTTTTAATAGAATAGTCCAAATTAGGTGATTCAAATTTTTAAATAACCAAACATCATTACCTACAACTTTTCTAAAGACTATATTTTAAGTTTCAGACGTTAAGTAAGTAAATTAAATTAATTGTTACAAGACATGGTGCTGTGATGAAATAGAGTGTTTGTAGAAGAAAAATCATATCTCACTGTAGGATACTCCAAATCAGTTGATTCTTAAACGAAATACAAGTAGACTTCTAGAGCAATAATTCATATGGACACCAAATCCTAATAAGGAGTTTATCTTTTTTAAATGCAACTCCAAAAAAGGGTATTCCATTAAAATAAGGTTCATCTCACCAACGGGGGAAAGATCTAGATCCATTTAACATCACCCATGACATCAATAGTCCTCCATTTGACATCACCCATGACATCAAAATCTTTCATTAATTTTTCATATTTTTCTTTAGAATTATTTTAATTATTGTTACGTCCCTCCTTTACACCTATAAATACCCACCTTATTTCATTATTTTGTTCGTCAAGTTTTCTTAAGTAACTCTTCTCTCTATACACTCCTTTACTCATTCTCAAAATATAGTTTTAGTTCTTAGTAGTATAGAAATACTATTCTGGTGATTCATATACTCCGTGTAGTAGACAAAACTCTCTGGGGAGGAAAAATGTTAGGATTCAAGAGTGTTTATTAAGTTCTTCAATTCCGATTAATGCTTCGGATTCTAGGTATGTAAGGCTTCAATGAGAGTATTTCTTACACTCTCATGCCAAAATTATTTTGATTATATGATAAATTATATTTATTTACCTAATTCCTTGCAAACTTTACTCTAAGGTATGTGGGTATTGATTCATGAATTGTTTTATCTATGAAGCTCAAATGAATTATCAAAGTCTTCTATTAAATTCAAGTATGAAACTTTATGGGTTTTCATATCATGATTCCAAATGTATAGATTATTAAGTATTTGAAGTTTAATTACTTATCTTATATTAGCGTATGTAAGGCTTCAATGAGAATATTTCTTTCACTCTCATACCTAAATTATTTTGATTATATGATAAATTATGTTTATTTACCCAATGTTTTTCAAACTTTACTCTAAGATATGTGGGTATTGATTCATGAATTCTTTCATTCATTAGGCTCAAATGAATTATCAAAGTCTTCTATTTAATTCATGTATGAAACTTTATATGTTTTCATATCACGATTCCAAATATATAGATTATTAAGTATTGAAAGTTTAATTACTTATCTTATATTAGCATATGTAAGGCTTCAATGAGAGTATTCCTTCCACTCTCATGTCTAAATTATTTTGTTTATATGATAAATTATATTTATTTTCATTAAGCTTTACTCTACGATATGTGGGTGTTTATCCATGGATTCTTCCATCAATGTAGTCCAAACCTCTTCCAACTAAATCTCTTGATTTCGAGTAAGATTTTCTTATGTGTAATTATTATTTTTACTTAATAGCATAAATTATGGTTAAAATAATGATTATTGATCTATTTTGATGTAAAATGATTTATGTATGAATTGATGGTTTGCAAGTATTTTCTCTATTTAGATCTTTTAAAGGTTCTTGAAATTCATGGTGGGTTGTTTAAAGCATAATTTTTAATTAATGGATATCAAACTATTTATTCATAATTTCAGTTACATAAATGTATGAAAGTTGAAGTAATTTGAACCCACCTAATTTTACTATATTTTTCAATGAAGTTTGACTTGAAAGCTTTGACTCCAAATGAATATTTATGAAAGTAATATCTATAATCAAAAGGGAGTCTTATGAAATAAAATAATGATGAAATAATATGAATGATGGATTCTTTATGCAATAAGATCAATTCTTGCATATTTGAATAACTAAATGTTTTAATGAGCTATTCCCCCAAATATGATATTTTGAATTCTCAAGTTATATGCTATGAATATTTTGAAGTATTAAACTATTCCGTGGGATTGACTTAGCATCGAATGGGGCATTAATATGGGATTCGGTAAGGGAATCCTAGTAGCAACCCTTGTTTCATTAACTATGTGACAATATAGGAGCCGTTGTAGGGTTAGGCTAATGGATCCATGAAAGCCCTTAAAGTTAAAGTTAAAGAAATGAATAAAGTTGACGGAGTTCTACCCGGCCAACGTAGGTGGTTATGTTGGATTCCATGTAATAGGTCGCATGGTCTTAAATGTCGGTTATGATCATCTTTCCACAAAATAAATATCTTAAAGGATATCTATATGATTGATTATGCATGCATTGCATTAGGTTTCATATTACATAAATATTTTAATGTTTTCTCAATATTCATGCATGCTTACATACTTAGTACATTCAAAGTACTAACGCATACTCTTTTGCTTACATGATATTACCATGTAGGGACCAGTGCTCCTCATCGTTCTCCTCCACGTGGCTAGTTAAAATTTCATTTGAAGACTACTTTTGGTGAGTTCTCATGTTCTAGGAACAATACTCCTTTATCTTTCTAGCTTATGATATGTTAAGATCTTTAGATACTTACTATGACATTTCTTTCTATTATGATTGAGGGTGAGCTAGGGAATTATCTTAGCCCCATTAAATCTAAAAGTTAGAGGTATTGTGGGACATATGTAAGTTGAATATTGACTATTATGATTTCTGCTTGTTTATTTATTGTCATTACCTATAAAAGTCTAAAAGAATGCTAAGAGGCTTGTTTGAGGTACTTTCAGGTTCCTCATTCGTCATGTGACATCTAGGCCCTAGGCTTGGGTTGTGACATTTACTTACTCATTGCATCTTATTATTTACATTGCATGTCATGCCCTCATACTTATTAAATTCAAATGTACTAACGCATAATATTGCCTAAATTATCTCATAATGTAGGGGTTGAGGTTGAGGATCATATCCATCTACGTGGTAAGTTGAGCTTCCCATTCTGGAAAAGTTGTGGTGAGTCCTCATCTATCGAGGACTAGTCATGAGTTGTTGTTTTATTACTTCCAAAGACAATTATTTATTCCGTGTTTGAGGGTGAGATAGGGACATATCTTAGCCCCCGCCCATGTTTATGATTGGAGGCATTAGTTAGACAAATGTTTGAGTCTATGTTGTCAAGTTACATTTTTCGTTATGATTCATGGTTTAGACTCTCTCTTATATTACTTCCACATTTATTTACCTTATGCGTGCTTTATGATATGTCAAGAGGTTTGGTTTCAGCCCTTTGGAGTTTTGATTGCTGTATTATGACTAGGCCATAGGTTGGGTCGTGACAATCATAGGCATAATTCACGGGTCCATGTTATAATAACTGAAAATCTTGTATATTAGTATGTTCATGCATAAAATTATAAAATAATATCAATTGAATCAAAATAGAAAGGACCCATAAAGAATTGACATGAAACTCTCATTGAATTGGGTGAAATTGACTTGAAAGTTGGAGATCTTTTGAGACCCAATGGATGAAATGAAATCCATTGGTGAATTCTCACATACTTGTATCAAGTCCCTAAAATCAATGGAGATGAAAGGTCTTGAACTTGAAAACCCTACCCTTGAATTAGAGAATAAACCTTAAGAGGGAACTATATGCCTTAGATGAATTTTAGGAGAATTAGAGGGAATGGAGTTAGTTTGAAGAATTTGGGTAGTTATAGGTCCTCCCAAAGTAGTCCCACAATGACATGGTTTCAATATTAAAAAAATAGGAAATGTATGGAATACCCCTAGAATTAACTGACTGTCAAAGTCTACGGATGACTCTACGAATTGTCGAAGCTTGTACGACCCATAGAGGGACATCCGTAGAAAGTTCCTGAGTTTTTGAGTTTTGGATTCAAGGTCTATGGATCCCCTATACAGGTCGTAGAACCTTAGATGACCCATGAAATGCATCCACAGAAGTCGTATCCCGAACTAGGAGCTAGTGGAATTGATTTTAATTTCTACAAACCTGGTTTAGGAGACATAGAAATTATCACAGGCCATCGACCCTTTTGTCCTATATAAGCCCTCCAACTTTCCGTCTGAATCTCCTTCTATTGGATCCTCAATGGATCATAGGACCTTATACAATTTGTAGGTAGTCCAGTATAAATACCCTTCACTTTACTTTTTCCCAAACTCTCATGACTTCTTCCATGAGGCCTCTTACAAAACGTGGAACATTATACGGCCCATAAAGAGTCTCATCTAAGTCATCAATGCCAAAATTTTCCTAAGTATTGGATTACTTATTCTCACGATGTAAGACCCCTAAAGTCAAAAAGTTTGAACCAAGGAGAACTTTCCCAATATATGGACTGACTCCAGGTTGATGAGTCTTTCTATCACTCATATAACTCTATGAGTCATAGAGGGAGTCCTTAGACCTGTTCAGAACCTTTCTCAGAAGAAGCCTCTACGACTCAACAGGACGAGTCATCGTCGTTGACAAGTCATAACAATGATCCGTAGCAAAAGATTATAGGCTCAGATTTGTAGGTTTTCACGACCTGTAGGCCGAGTGAGGTTTACGACTAGTAGACTAAAGAATGAGTCATAGATAGACTCGTCACAACTTCTACGAATCATTGAGTCTCATTCGTAGGTCCAAAATTTAGAATTTAATGAACGGTATTTACCTATTATCCCAAGTCCAGTTCAATGAACCTAAACACTTTTATGGCCAAGTTCAAAGTCTATATTTACCCTATTCTTTAAATTTCCCTCCTATTCTATTCATTCTTCAAAGTTTCCCTAAGGCAAGACTCTAAATTCTTTTTCAAACTTCTTCCACAAATTCAAGCTAGGGTTTCAAGTTCACCAAGGTTCCTCTTTAATTCGAAGTTGATTTCATCAAGGTATGTGGAAATTAATCCATGGGTCCCTCTCACTCATGGAGTCCTAAGGTTTTCTTCAAAGATCTCTTGAATTTCAATTATTTTATAACCCTAGTTTTGAGGAATTGTATTGGGCTATTTCAATTACATTTTTAATTGGTATTAATGATCATTATAAGTATGGTTTTACATTAATGACATAATTTCATGTTAAATTATGAATGTCCATGTATGAAGCTATTTTCAATGATGATTTACATGACTTATGATTATGCAGTTTAATGATTTCAAAGTATTTACCATCATTTTCACTCAATTGACTATGTTTACGAGTTTTACTATACATTAAATTATGAATTATGATTATGTATTTCAATTATAATCAAAATATGAATTTCATGCAAGTTATGGAAAAGTTAACTTAGGGAACTATGTTGGTGACCAAGGAACCTAATATCATGTATTAGGTAAGTATTATATTGTGATGTTGAAAGGTTTATACTCACATTGCAAGTATGACATGAAAATGAGCTAATCTATGAATTATGAAGTCTATGATTATATGATATATATGATTACTATGTTATGTATTCCGTGAGATTTGACTTACCATCGAATGATGAATTGAGGTGGGGGCTCGACTTACAGGGTCATTATATAAAGTCTCTTATCTCATAACTATGTGCCGCTGTAGAATTTCTCTTTTTGTCCTAGTTAGTGGATCCATATATAGCGAATGTACATGACCCACCTAGTGGGGTAGAGTCTACATTGGCAAGTAGATTCCTCTTTCTCCTATTGTATAGAGAGATATCGAGATTCCATGTTACAACTCTCATGGTCTTATTTTTGGTTATGGTTCTATCACACATATGTATACTCTCTTTATATTTTTTACGATTTCAATATGTTTCCTAAATGCTTTGATCATTATAGTTTCCTCATGACTTTACTTATCCCTTTTTATCATGAATGTTAATTGATCATTGCATCCTATGATTTATATTACATGTCATCCCCACATACTTAGTACATTCAAATGTACTAATACATATTTGTTGCCTACATTATTTTATAATGTAAGGGTTGAGGATCATATTCCTACACGTGGCTAGTTGAGCTTCCATCCGATGGAGTTTTGGTGAGTCCTCATCTATCAAAGACTTGTTATGAGTTGGTTCTTTCATTCAAAGAATTGATTTCATTCATATTGAGGGTGAGATAGGGACATGTCTTAACCCCCAACTGTCTTCATTAGTAGAGGCATTTGTTGGATAAAATCATGTGGACTCCATGTATTCAAGTTTACTCTTTCCTTATGAGTTCATGATTTTAGGCTCTTTCTTATATTATATTCCACTTTACTTTACCTTATGCATGATTACTACATGTCAAGAGTTTTTGTTGGAGGCTTTTGGGGTTTCAATCATTGTGTCTAATCTACGGCATAGTATCGATCATGACAAACTTGGTATCAGAGCACAAGGTTTAAGATGTACTATAGAGTTCAATGTGCCGAGTCAATTAGAGTTTTATTCAGGGATGTAGAGTATGTCACATCTATGAATAGGAGACTATAAGGCATTTTAGGAAATCCTTACTTCTTTCATGATCTATATCATGCAATAAAGTATACTCTAAGACCTCCTTTCCCTAATGATTGTCCTTTCAAATTTTCAGAAATGCCTCTAAGAAGATCACCTATGCAAAGAGGAATCAATGTTAATGGAGAACAAGCTCCTCCATCCCCTCAAGGCAATCGTCCCCTACCCGACCAAGTGACTAATGCGGAGTTTTGGGATGACTATTAACATATAGCCCAAGTTATGGCCAACCAAGGGGTTGCAGTTCCTCCTAATGCTCCTACTCTGATTTCTAGCGTGAGGGACTTTGCAAAGATAAACCCTTTCGAGTTCCATAGTTCGAAAGTTGATGAGGGTCACCAAAAATTTATTGATGAAGTTTATAAGATAGTAAGTATCATGGGGGTGACTTTAGAAGGGAAAGCAGAGTGGGTGGCCTACCAACTCAAGAGTGTTGCTCAAGTTTGATATACTCAATGGAAATTAGAAAGAGTGGATGAAGGTCCTATTGAGTGGGAAGCATTCAAACTATCTTTCCTTGATCGCTTTTTCCTTCTTAATCTAAGAGAAGCCAAGGTATTGTAGTTCATTAATCACCGACAAGGAAACATGGGTATGAGGGACTATTCCCTCAAGTTTACCAAGCTATCCAAGTATGCTCCTTCATTGGTTGTCGATCCACATGCCTGAATGAGTCAATTTATATCAGGGGTGTTTGACTTGGTTGCAATGAAATGTCATATCACCATGATTATCAAGAAAATGGACATATCTCAGCTCATGAATTTTACCACAAAAATTGAAGGAGAGAAACTCAAAGAGATGAGGATGAGATACTCTAAGAGGGCTTGGTATAAAGGTGGGTTCTCAAATGTTAGGACCGGTGGTGGTGGTAGTGGCTATTCCAAAAAAGTCCAAGGTTTGGGAAAGAAGCTTTTTAAAGATAGGGTGGCATACCCTAAGGGTCAAGGTGGTTGTGTGATTTCTTGTAGCCCTATCTCCGAAAGTGTGCTAAATATGGAAAGAATCATGGAGGAAGATGCCTTATGAGAACGGGTGCTTGTTATGAATGTTGAAAGGTGGGCCATAAGCAATCCAAGTTCCCTTATGTTGCGAACAAAGGAGGAGAAGGTTGTCCTCAAGGTCAATTTTCCCAATAAGGACAAGTGCAACAAGGTTCCCAAGCTCAACAAAAGGATGTCCAACAAAACAACCGATTCTATACCCTTTTTGCTAGGCAGATATGGATGAGACTCCTGATGTGGTCACGGGTAAGTTACCGGTCTTGTTTTTTTAAATTAACCACCCTTGGGGAGGGGGGTTAGGGGATGAGAAACACCCCCAGGCCTTAACATAAATAAAATAATGTAATAAGAGTTCAAAGAGGGGGCATAAACCTTACCTCCAATCCTAAGATAGTACATAGGTCGACTAACCTACTAAGTTCTATCAACTTATCCCAATACTATTAAATATAAACCTATTACTAATGCACCTAAGCAGAAGACTCCTCTCGATACAAAATAACTAGGAAAGCATAAACACGAGAGACTCTCCCTTTTAAATAGTAAGAAAAGTGAAACCAAAAACCTAAACCTATTCAAGATAGTTATAAGTAAGTGACAACCAAATTGAAATGGGTTAGATAACAAAAAGATATAGGGAATTCTATATCATACTAACATAAATAGGGTCTCAAGAGCTTAAGGAAGCTTTCAATCCTTTTCATCTTCTTTCTTCTTAAATTTATAAATCCAAGTCTCTCTAAAATGTAGCTCCCTCTATCTAGTGGTGGTAATTGATGCTGAGTATAGAAATGTTGCACAATATTAGACCTATGATTCCATTTAGAAAGGTAGTATGTAGTATCATTTGCATTCCTATAGGTGTGTGTGCATTGGAATGACCTCAACTGCCTGATGTGATGCTGAAGTTCCTGCATAAATGGAAGTAGTTTCCTTGGAGTTTTGGCACTGGAGTGAAGCCATTTTGTGAGTAACTCTGAGTCCATCTCCAGAATAATTTGATTATAGCCATGTTGGATACACCAGTACACACCATAAGTTGCTGCTTCAATTTTCTCTTGATTATTGGTTCCTACTCCAAAAGGAATAGCAAATGCATAAATTAACTGCCCCTGGTCATATCTTAAGATCCCCCCTCCTATTCTTCCTAGATTTTGCAAAGTACTACCATCGGTGTTCAACTTATATATGTTGCTGGGAGGTTTGTTCTAGATCACTGTGGTGATCCATACCTCATGCTTGCACCTTTCTATCATAATACGCAAGTCCCTCCAACTGCTAGGCCATTCCATATAGGGGAATAAATGCTTAACAACTAAATTATGTTCTTACAAATCATGAACTTAACCCTCTGAATACTGGATTGTTTGTTCCCATATTTGTCTGAGCATCTATTCTTCCTGAGATTCTAACATATGAATATTAGGAGAGCATGAAACATGAGTTTTTGGACCTCATTACCTACCCGCACAATCCACCACTTCATTAGGAGATGCTTCAAAGGTGTTTGGTTGTGTTCCATGCCCAGAAAATCAGAGTAGTATTTCCATATATGATTAGCAAAATTTCCACCAATAAATATGTTTTCTATATTATCTAAATCAAGATTGTAACAACAAGAAAAAGGGACAGCTTCTGCACCAAACTGAACAATTTTGTCATTGGTTGGAAGGTTGATCCTTAAAGTTCTCCAAAGGAGAAAAAAACTTTGAAAGGAATTCCTTTATGCCAAGTTAAAGTGCTGATCTTGCTCTTGGCATATATCTACCTAATAATCTCCCAAGATGAAGTACATGTGAACTTTCCATTGTCATTGGGTTTCCATATAGCTTCATCTGCTATTCCTTCTTGGTACTGAAATCTGGTATTTTGGATTTGTGGGACCATAAGAGGAGGTGCATATCTTTTCACCATGGTCTCATTTCACACACCATTAATAAAAAAATGTGACATCTTGATGTTATTAGAACTGCTGTGCTCAAGGTTGTAGTTTGCTGAAGCACCAGTTCCAATCCAGTCATCCCACCAAAAGTGATAACTCCCTGAATGAATCTTCTAGCAAATATGATATTCAATGTCGTACTTGTTTCTCATCATATATTTCCATACTAAAGAATAACCATTATGCCA
This sequence comes from Solanum dulcamara, assembly GCF_947179165.1. NCBI lineage: Eukaryota > Viridiplantae > Streptophyta > Magnoliopsida > Solanales > Solanaceae > Solanum > Solanum dulcamara. Next base: position 43,063,259 of record NC_077240.1, on the reverse strand, counting down.
TTTTTTTGCTACTGGATTGGCTGTTTGGAAATACTTAGCTCTTAGAAACTACCCCTAAAGTGAGGCTTTGGACCTAAAGCTCCACTACTGTTTGTATTGAAAGAACTTACAAACATCAGTCAGTTGCCTTACACCTATACCTCCTTCTTCATATGGGAAACTGAGAGTTTTATAGTAGTTTTGGGGGGAGTGATTGCTGAAAGAGTGTGAATGGGCATAGATTGTAGAACATGCTTGATTAAGGTCACCTTTCCCCCATAATTGAGTAGTCTTATTTTCCAACCACTAATCTTCTTTATGACCTTATCCACCAGTTCAGAGTAGTAAATAATCCTTTGACGTCCAATGTATAATGCACAACCCAAGTAAGTAATAGGACTCCCTTTTTGAGTGAAACCTGTGATATCCTGAATCATGGTTGCAGTAATGGTAGGTGTTTTAAGAGGCATCATGAAATGACTTTTCTATTTGTTAATAGAAAGAGTCTTCATGATCAAGTTGAGGGAATCACTGGCAGTAGAGGTGAAAATAATAATGTCATCTGCAAAACTAAAATGGTTTATTGTCACGACCTGACCTAGAGCCTAATCGTAATATGGCAATCAAAACTCTGAAGGGATCCAACCAAGCCTCTTGTACATATTATAAGCATACATAAGGTGAAATATAAGAGCAGAAATATCATAAGAGAGTCTAAAAAATGAATAAAAATCTGAAAATGTCTTATGACAAAATAGACTCAAGCATATGTGCAACTAGATGCATCTAAACATGAGTATGGGAGGAGGTTAAAAAATGTCCCTAGATCACCCTCAATATACAACATAAACAAGTCTTTTGAAAACAAAATAGTAACCAACTTGAAACTAGTCCCCGGTCAATGAGGACTCACTACAACACCTTTGGATAGAAACGCCTACTAATTATGTGGACGATTAGGATCTTCAACCTCAACCCCTACATTATGAGACAACATAGGCACAAAGTATGCATTAGTACATTGGAATGTACTAAGTATGAGGGCGTGACATGCAACATAAATCATGGAATTCAAAGGTTAAGTAAAACACATGATAAGATAGAATACATAAAGTCATGAGAAAATCATATTGAACCAAGCATTTAAAAGCATAAGTTCAGAATCATAACATACTTAAGAGATCATACATATGTGGGATAGGAACCATAACCGACAATAAGACCATGCTAGCTATAACATGGAATTCGATGATACCCACATCGAGAAGGAGGAGGCTACTTTGTCAAGGTAGACTTCTAATCATGAACATATGCTATTTGTGGATTTATAGCTAGGCCAAAAGGCAATCCTATGGTGGCAAGTAGTTATAAGACAAGAGACTTTATATAAGGACCCCTTGCTTTGATCCCCCCCCTCAAGTCCATATTCGGTGCTAAGTAAAATCCCACGGAATACATACGTAACGTAAGATCATAATTTCATATATCATAGTCATGATTATAGGTTTAAAATCATAGAGTAGCTCATTTTTATAACATACTTGTAATGTGAGAATTTTCCCTTTGATCATTACAATCATATTGCATAATTCATATTGTTAGGCCCTAGGTTGCCTTACTTCATAACTTGCATGAAAAACAATAATTTGAGACATACTTATAATTCATGATCATAATAGAAATACATAGTCATAATTCATACTTTGAAAAATTCATAACCATAGCTTGTACTTGAAATTATGGTAAGACATGAATGCATGATGAATTGACTTGAAAATCATGAAATTGACTTGAAAAAATGCATGATCGTAAACTTTATATTAACCCATACATAATTCATATAGATAATATCATTAGGAAGTATAATTGAAAATACTCATAATTTTCATCATGAACTCTAGAAATAAAAATAGGAGAATCATAGAAAAACTCTTCAATTTAATGCAATAACCATCAATATATATCAAAATGGACTAATGATCATACGTTGAACATAATTCATGCCATTGGAATAGAGATCGTAAAAACCTTAAAATACCATACTTTAATTTGATAGAAAACCTTGAGAAATTGATTGGGCTTCACGGATGAAAGGATCCATGAATCAATACTCACATACCTTAAGTGAGAACACCAATTAATTTAAAAGAACTTGAGAATTTTGATGGAGATATTGAGTGAATTTGCTTGAAGTCTTCAATGGAAATCCTTGAGAGCCTTTTTTGTAGAGAGAGAAATATTTGATAGATAAATTGTAGAAGAATGAATAGAATTAGAGGTTTAGGTTAATATATAGAGTTGAATTAGGTCCTAAAAACGTCTAGGTTCATTAACTAATAATTTCGAAAAAGTCTAAAATGCCCCTAAAAAACTCAATTCGGCCGAAAGACCTTCCCAGGTCCGCGACGCGGACCTGTCGCGATCAACTTGGCCGGAAAATTGTCCCAGGTCCGCGATGTAGACCACACTATTTTGTGGTTTCTTAGAAAATCCTTCTTTCGATCTTTGTGTCCTAAAAATCCACCGAGACCATTTTTTCACAGGTTTTGACCTCTTGATCAATATTCCAAACTCAGATTTTCTAAAAAGATTAAGTATAATGTGTTACATGAGCGGCCTATTTCCAAGGCATTCTTAAGGTATTTTGTGGGCATTTTTGAGGGATATTACAATATCTCCCCCTTGGGAATATTCGTCCTCGAATGAGATTCAACTAATACAGGAAAGACATGGAAAAAGGATTTAGAAACCCGACATGGATATGAGGACACTTTAAAAAATGCATAGAACGTGTAAACTTCATACTTAAAGTAAAACATAGTCCTTGAGAGAAATCATTCTCATGAATCATGCATGCATATGAATGACATATGGAGCTGAAGCGTAGAAGTTTAATCGATTTGATCCTGAGCAACTTAGTACCTTTAGGCTTGAGTGAAAGGAAAGAGATAAGGATATCGCTTCATCATGTTCGATTCTGCTTCCTATGTAGCACTCTCTAGTTTTTGATTCATCCACAACACTTTGACTGATGTACCGTCTTTATTTTGGGGTCTAAAATCTCAATCAGGATCTTCTCATAATTCAAACTCTCTTCAAGACTCACGTTCTCCCTTGGTACAATTAAATTTGGATCACCCACAAACTTCCTTAATATTGACACATGAAATACCGGATGAACCAAAGCCAACTCAAGTGGCAAGTCTAACTCATATGCTACCTTACCAATGCGCTTCAATATCCTATAAGGTCCTATATATCTAGGATTCAACTTCCATTTCTTGCCAAATTACATTACCTCTTTTATAGGTGAAATCTTCAAATACACTGTATCACTCTTATCAAATTCAAGCTCTCTACTCCTAGTGTCTGAATAGGATTTTTGATGATTCGAGCCATTTTCTTTCTCTCTCTTATGAGCCTTACTTTCTCCATTGAATCAACTACTAAATCTGGACCAATCAATGCCATATCACCCACTTCAAACCACCCCACCGGAGACCTACATCTTCTCCCATACAAGGCTTCAAAAGAGGCCATTTGGATGCTAGAGTGGTAACTATTGTTGTAGGAAAACTCAATCAGTGGCAAATGTTCACCTCAAGAGTACTACCCCTTACTACCATATTCAACAAATCTCGAGACCTAATATAGAAACACACATTACATCATACATTCACCCATATTCTATCAACACTACTTTCAAGCCTAGTTCTATAGTCATTTTAGTATACTTATTTGAAACACTTAACGAGAAGTCATCAATAGCCTACTACAATCACTCACATACCTACAACCTTACATTCGAGCCTACCATTCTAACCATTTTATGGCTCTCTTGAGTTCAATATCACTTAACAATTTTCGTGTATATCTTAGCATCTTTATATCCTCATTGGTATTCAGTCTTACAAAAGGTTACACCAATATATTCTTACCTATCCAATGCACACAAAAAGGTCTCATCTAGCTCTTTCTCTAAGTCTATAACCTTAAATGTGTCAAGCATACCACAATTATCACAATACAAAACATGTACTTCTTCTCTACCTATCATGACTCATCTAATATCATCAATCCCAAAACACATAACCGACATTGGTAACTAGGTACTCTATCTCCCCCTTAGGGAAAGGATTTTACTCTCATATTTCCCCACCAATTCCTTCACTTTGCCAATGACGGGTCAAGGTATTGTTTGACTTAACATCTACTACCAAAGATAATTTGGATCTAATTTTCACCACCATAATCGGAACCACTCAACTTCACCCTCACTCTATCCAACCGATGGATATCCTTTATGACTTCCTCTTCTATTCATTAACATGAGCCACACTCCCTATAAACACCCTACTAAGTACACTGACCACAAATTATCCTTATCTAGATGAGAATGCACACTCATGTCATAAGACTCATTAATTTCGAAAACTAACTCAAGAGAAGGAATTCCAGAGTTGATATTCCTAACCAACATAGCATACTAAATACAACCCTTGGAATCAACTTTTGGGCCTTAAGACAAGAGATAATCTACCCTTTAACTACTGAGTCATGACCCTTTGATTCTAGAATATAATTACTTAGGAATTGAAACTTTACTCAATGAGTTTCAAAAATCTATTGAAGCTAAAAGGTGCCTGCAACCATTCCACCCTAATCATTATTATTTCAAAAAGGGAATTCACACTTACCGAATGAAGCACCACACTATGTTTGGGGACCCACAGAGGAGTAGGGATGAGATTACCGATGACTATCCTTATTATTCTTAGAAACCCTTGGACAATGCCTCAACTTGTGATCCTTCACACCACAACAAAAACATACACCCAAACTGGCTAGAAAATCTCCCAAATGGTACCTTCCATACTTTTGGCATGCGAGAAAAGCTTGACCGCTATAATTGTCACCTTGATATCTAGGGTTAGACACTCTATCCTTGTGAAGTCTCTCAATCTTGAAACCGGTGTGATCATATTTGGAGAAGCCATTACTCCTTGGTTGGACACTATATGAGCTAGCACATTGATAGAGGTCCAAAATACCTCATTAGTTACTTGATCGGGAAGAGGACCATTAGCTTGAGGGATTTGTCTTCTCAGAGGCATGTTCTAAAAAATTGTAATAAACAATCATTAGAAGGGAAGGTCGTAGAGTACCACTCTATCATATGACATGAATCATGAAAGAAGTGAGAATTTCCTAATAAGCCTCATAGCCTCCTATTCATAAGTGTGGCACACTTCACACCCATGAATAAAACTCTACTTGACGCGATATGTTGGACACCCTAGGACACTTGAAAAACCTTGTGCTATGATAATAAGTTTGTCATGACCCGACCTAGGGTCTAGTCCTAACATGGCAATCGAAATCCCAAAGGGCTCCAACCAAGCCTCTTGTAGATATTATAAGCATACATAAGGTGAAATATAAGAGCGGAAACATCATAAGAGAGTCTAAAATATGAACGAAAATCTGAAAATATCTTATGACAACATAGACTCACACATATGTCCAACTAGGTGCCTCTAACCATGAATATGGGTGGTGCTAAGACATGTACCTAGCTCACCTTTAATAGACAACATAAGCAAAAGTCTTTTGAAAAGAAAATAGTAACCAACTTGAAACTAGTCCCCGGTCAATGAGGATACACCACAACACCTTCGGATAGGAATGCCTACTAATTAAGTGGATGATTAGGATCTTCAACCTCAATCCCTACGTTATGAGACAATGTAGGCACAAAGTATGCATTAGTACGTTGAAATGTACTAAGTATGAGGGCGTGACATGCAACGTAAATCATGAAATGCAAAGGTCAAGTAAAACACATGATAAGATGGAATACGTAAAGTCATAAGAAAATTATATTGACCCAAGTATTTAAAAGAATAAGTTCAAAATTATAACATACTTAATAGATCATACATATGTGGGATAGGAACCATAACTGACAATAAAGCCATGTGAGCTATAACATGAAATCCGATGATACCCACATCGAGAAGGAGGAGGCTACTTTGCCAATGTAGACTCCTAATCATGAACATGTGTTATTTGTGGATCCACTAGCTAGGTCAAAAGGCAATTCTATGGTGGCACGTAGTTATGAGACAAGAGACTTTATATACGGACCCCTTGCTTCGAGCCCACTCTCAAGTCCACATTCGACGCTATGTCAAATCCCACAGAATACATACATAACATAAGATCATAATTTTATATGTCATAGTCATGATCATAGGTTTAAAATCATAGAGTAGCTCATTTTTATAACATACTTGTAATGTGAGAATTTGCCCTTTGATCATTACAATCGTATTTGCATAATTCATATTGTTAGGCCTTAGGTTGCCTTACTTCATAACTTGCATGAAAAACCATAATTTGAGACATATTTATAATTCATGATCATAATGGAAATACATAGTCATAATTCATACTTTGAAAAATTCATAACCATAGCTTGTACTTGAAATTAGGGTAAGACCTGAATGCATAATCAATTGACTTGAAAATATGAAATTGACTTGGAAACATACATGATCATAAACTTTATAGTAGCCCATACATAATTCATTTAGATAATATCATTAGGAAGTATAATTGAAAATACTCATAATTTTCATCATGAACCCTAGAAATCAAAATAGGAGATTCATAGAAAAACTCTTTAATTTAATGCAATAACAGTCAATTTATATAAAAATAGACTCATGATCATACGTTGAACATAATTCATGCAATTGGAATAGAGATCATAAAACCCTTAAAATACTATACTTTAATTTGATAGAAAACCTTGAGAAATTGATTGGGCTTTATGGATGAAATGATCCATTAATAAATACCCACATACCTTGAGTGATAACACCAATTAATTTTGAATAATTTGAGAGTTTTGATGGAGAAATTGAGTGAGTGTACTTGAAGTATTCAATGGAAACCCTTGAGAGCCTTTTTTGTAGAGAGAGAAATATTTGATAGATGAGTTGTAGAAGAATGAATAGAATAGAGGTTTAGGTTAATTTATAGAGTTGAATTAGGTCCTAAAAACATCTAGGTTCATTAACTAATAATTTCGGAAAAGTCTAAAATACCCCTAAAAATACTCAATTCGGCCAGAAGTCCTTCCTAGGTCCGCGATGCAGACCTGTTCTGATTAACTTGGCCGAAAAACTGTCCCAGGTCCATGACGCGGTGCTGTCGCGGACCACACTATTTTATGGTTTCTTCAAAAATTCTTTTTCCAATCTATGTGTCCTAAAAATCCACTGAGACTATTTTCCCACAGGTTTTGACCCCCTGATCAATATTTCGAACTCAGATTTTCTAAGAAGATTAAGGATAATGCGTTACATGAGAGGCCTATTTCCAATACATTTTTAAGGTATTTTGTGGGCAGTTTTGAGGGATGTTACATTTATTTGAGGACCTCTTGTCTCCGTATAAAATTCTTGGTGAAGGTGATTATGGTGAAGATTATTAAGCATTCTGGCTAGAACTTCAGCACCAAGAATAAAAAGTGTAGGAGATAAGGGGTCTCCCTGTTTAAGACCTCTGGTTGAGTGAAAACATCCATGCCTTGTACCATTGATGATAATTGAGTACCAATTGTTGCTCATAATTCTCCAAACCATATCTACTAACTCTTACCAAAACCTATTTTTCTCAAAATTATTCATGTGTATGAATAAGACACCCTATCATATGCCTTGACCATGTCTAGTTTTATCACCATATTATATCCCTCTTTTGGTTTTTGATATCATGAGTTATCTCCTGAGGTAGCATAATATTCTCAAATATACTTCTGCCTTTAACAAATCCTGACTGGTTGTTAGAGATAAGGTTAGGGAGAATGGGAGCTAATCTGATGCAAAAAAGCTTGGAGATGATTTTATTGGTGAAGTTGCTAAGTCTTATGGGTTTGAATTCAGTGAGCTTGGTAGGTTGGTCTACTTTAGGGAGAAGAACTAAGCAAGCATGGCATATGAACTTTGGCATATTGTGACCACAAAAGAAGGCATGTACAGCTGCATGAACATCTATACTAATAATATCCCAACATGTCTAGAAATATTGACCACTCATACCATCTGGGCCAGCTGCTAAGTTTGGGTTCATAGAGAATTCTACCTTTCTTACTTCATCTATTGTAGGCATATTTTGAAGAACCTGGTTCTGCTCCCGTGTGACCTTTCTTGGAATATACTGAAGAAGACTCTCATCAATATTGTTATCATGACCAGTGAAGATCTGACTAAAGTGATCACATGCTGCAGTATCTATATTATCATCCCCTTGTATCCATTATTCATATTCAGTCAAAATCTGGTGAATGAACAATCTCCTCCTTCTTCCTCTCATCAAAGCATGAAAGTACTTGGAGTTTTCATCCCCTTCTCTAAACCACTGTAATTGAGTTTTGTGCTTAAGAACAGACTCCACTTTTAAGTATCTAATATATTCAGCATTTAGTGCACGAAGCTTGGTTCTATTCTCCTCTGAATTATTGTTGATCACCTCTTCTTCAGAGTTTCTGAACTTTTCTTCATATTCTTTAACTTTAGCAAAAATGACCCCATATTCTTTCCTAGACCAATTGCTGAGAGTAGTAGATAACCTCTTCATTTTCTGATGAAGCACCCACAAGGGATCAAGTTCTCCATTCCAACATTCTCTAATAATATCCATAAAATTCCTGTTATCTATCCAACAGTGGAGAAACTTGAAATATCTTTTCTTATTCTCCTCTCTTACAACCATCTCCATTAGTAAAGGATTATGATCAGAACCAACTAATGGGAGGTGAGTTATCATAGTTTGAGGCATTCTAGCAAGCCATTTTTCATTGACTAATACTCTATCCAATCTCTTTTACACCCTAGCTTCCTTATCTCTTTGATTGCAACAGATGAAGGTTGACCACTGTACCCCAGGTCCAACAAACCACATGCCTCAATAACACTTATAAACTCAAAGCTCTTATTCATATTCTAAGGAATTCCCCCTTGTTTCTCCTCAATAGAGGTGATGACATTGAAGTCTCCAATGGTGTACCAGGGTCTATCTAGATTGGAGAAGTGTATAAGTCTGTCCCATAAAGGTCTTCTGAGATGATCTTTGCATTTTGCATAGTTAAAGGAAATAATGAAGCTATCCAGAAATACAACATGTTGAAGATCACAACTAATCTGTTGGCCATCTACTTCCATAATGTTGTATGTACAATCATGTAGCACCCCCTTTGGGAGGATGCCACTTACGAAACAAAAGGGTAGTTTTTTTTAAATCACAAATAGTCAACTCCATTGCGGGTCCATAAAATACACAAAACTCGAACCAGTAGTTATTACAAAACTATTATATTACTTTGTGTAAAATGAAAAGACAACATGATTTGAGTTAAAAGCACACTCCAAAATAGCAAAACTAGTCATCCTGTTCAAGGAACTAGTATATAGTTTTGTTTTCACAAGCCTTCAAAATTTCATACATAAGTGCCACATGTATCATGTACAAGTCCCCCAAAATATTTACAAAAAGTAGATGCATATGTAGATGTGATCTTCAAAGGAGCTCCAAAAAGTCTACTCCAAATAGCCATCTTCATACCTCATCCCGCACATTACCTACGATAGAAAACAACTATTGGTAAGCATAAAGCTTAGTGGAGTAAAAACTTTGGGCTTAGAGTCATTAAATTCTTCAATTCCCTTATTCGTCGCAGGTGACTCAATAAGGTAAAAGAAAGCCCCAGTGAACAGGCATATCAAAGTATCCAATACAAACCTTAAAGAGTTTCAAAATATCAATATCAATATTCGAAGGCTCAATTATCAAGAAACTTATAATTCAATTTCACCCAATATGTACTCATGCCTTCACACTAAGCACAATCAGTATCAAGATGGACCGAAGCCCCGAAAGAAAGAAGGGTCGTCACCCAATATCAAAAGAATCAATAACCATGTTGAAAGTGGCTTTCCACTCGTACTCGAGAATGGACGAAACCCCATCATCAAGACGAAATATAAATCCAAAGTCAAGATGGGCAAGATCTGAATTGAGAGGCATGCTAATATCGATGACAAGTCACCGTAACAAGAAGGACAAAGTCCCAACAAGAATGCAAAATAATCAAGCAATTCGTACAAATGAGCGGTTTAGCGAAAGTACAATACTTGAGATAATGGTCATACCATAATACAAGACAAGGAGTAAGGAAACAACCCATCAAAATACTTTAAATTTCAGAAAAATGAAATATTCCAAGTTCAAGTTTATACACAAACCTTGGTGTTTTAGCATACAACAGGTTCTACCACAACTCGAGGAGCTCAATTCCTCTCTGCCATAGACCAACCAAAATCCACTTCGTCAAACAGTTCTTCTTAACTTGTATAATCACATATAAACCTTAAATACACAATCAAATATCTACTTAAGTTTAAGAGTCTCATCATATCGAAAATAAACATGAAATTAATAAAAATCAACCTAAACTGTTCAAACTGGAATTTTGGATAGCCTACTGTCTTGTATTATTGCTTAGTTTTAAAGGGGTCAATGGGGGAAATAGGCTTTGTGGCCTCAATCAAAGTTATATACATGTGTCTTAGGGTCGCATACAATTTTGAATCACCCCTACAATAATAATTACAAGAAGATATGCCCAAAATACCAACAACAGTCCATGTAGGATTTCTAAAATAAAATCTGGGCAACACATCCCCTATACTTCATTCCCCTTTTTAGAGCTGATAAAAGAAAAACTGGGTTTTAGAGCCTAAATGAAAGTTATAGAACTATGAAATATATTTTCAAAACATCTTTAATTACTCAAAACGAAGTTTTACACAAAGAGTTATACTAATATTACTAACAATAGTCCCATCCAAAAATAAGTTTGTTAACAAGAAAAAGAACCTCCTCGCTGCCCCAACTATAAATTTTATGTTGTTAAACACCTCCACATATTCGATGAATACATTAGATAATTAATTTACGGAACAAAATAGGAGGACCTACCTTGCTTTAAGCCAAATCCATGGCTGCCTCTCTCTTTTCTCTATGTTTCTCTCTTTTTTCTTTCACTTTCTAATTGTAAAGGATAAATTATGATGAATTAGTCATCAATACATGTATATATAACCTTTTTAGAGAGTGACATATGGCATTCCCTAAGGGTGGCACGTGTCTATCCCCTAGGAGTGCCAACTCGCGCCATGCCTCAAACCCTAGGCTGCCACATGGTAGGGTGTGGTCTACCTCAATAGGTTGTCACCTACTTACCCCAAGTAGGTGCATCACCTACTTTTCACCTAGTTCAAGTAGGTGCATCACTACTTGTTTATTTTTGAAGGTTCGAAATCTCAGTTCACCTTAAGAACCTATGTAGTCCTCGCTACTCAAGCTCGATGTGTACTCAAATAGCTTAATTATGTAAAATATTAAAGTTGGTAGCTTAGGCAAGTAGGTTGATTACCATGACTTATTACCTGGCCTCCAACTCCTTCTAAATCCCTCTAGACCTATTTCCATCTGTCACTACTCACGTAGAACTTCATAGATAACGTGGATCACTTGACAATATTTTAGAAAAGATATAAAGAGAAAATTGGGGTATTACAAATCAGCTGTCCAAAAAAGATAAATCTTTTCATTCTGATTGCAGTAGGCTATCCATAACCAGTTGGATTTTGTAATAGTTGAGTTGACAATTATCTGAGAATGGTTCAAGAATGGCTATCAAAGAGATATTATGCAATTTCTGAAGATTTTGAATTCTTTCCAATGATCCTTTAGTATTGATACTCCAAGCATTGAACATAGAGCTTTAATCATTATAAACCTATACTTTTGGATCTAGTTGTGGGTCTGCTAGAGTTAGTAGATGTACTGGTAGCTGAATATTTGTTGTCCTATTTCTGACTTTTTTTTGCCTCTTGGAGATAGACCCTGTTTGCCTGTAACCTCCTGTACTTCTGCTTGAAATTCACTATTATAAGATGGTGAAAGTGTTTTGATAAGGTTTTCACTATTTTCTATTTCTTCAATTTTCTCATCCATGGACTGATTGTCATGATCCACTTCATCCTCAGATTAAGCACTCCATACTCATTAGTAATTAGTAATAGAGTTGAATCTGAGTGGTTCTATAGGTTTAGTAGTTTGTGACTGCTGATTCTGATTTTTCTGCCTACTGATTCCTTTTTTGTCCATTTGTTTTATTGTGTTCTCTTAATATCATCCCTCTTTTTCTTTCTTAACTTCTCCTGAGATTTGTTGTTGGAGATTTTATCAATATCAAATTCCTCCCTACTATAACCAGCATTTTTCCTACAACTTTCCTGATCTTCTCCTTTTTGAGTCCCTGGTAGCATATTATGATCTCTTTCATTGTCTAGATGATGTAAATGAGTACTAGTGATCCCTTCTGATTGTTTGTTAACATTCTCTTCAACACCCTTAGCACTATTTTAGCATACTGTGATCAGGTTTTCCTGTATTATTTTGAAAACTGTGACTTTATTGCTTGTCATTGTGTGGATGATGGATTTGAGAAGTGGTTGTAGAAACTCTAAGGTCACACTTATGGTTAGTGTTTGGGTTCTCATGCAAAACATGAGATAAATCTCACATTTGGGACACCCCTTCCTGCACATTAGTAGGTGTCTTCTTTTCCTTTCTATCCATACCTCCTTCAAATTCAATATCAGCAACAACATTAAAAGAGGGGTTCTGGGATATGGGGAGAATTAAGTCAATACTTGGTCTCCTTGAGCTTTTGGTATGCTGATTTGTTCCACAAGTACAATTGAGATTGGTTAAGGGGTCTTGAGGGATTGGGAGTATTAAGTAAATACCTGGTCTTCTTGAGCTTTTGGTATACTGATTTTTTCTATCAGTATCATCACAATTGAGATTGGTTAAGGGATCTTGAGGGATTGGGAGTATTTAGTCAATACCTGGTCTCCTTGAGATTTTTGTATACTGATTTGTTCCATCAGTATCATAACAATTGAGATTGGTTAAGGGGTCATGGGGGATTGGGAAATATAAGTCAATACCTGGTCTCCTTGAGCTCTTGGTATACTATTTTGTTCCATCAGTATCATCACAATTGAGATTGGTTAAGGGGTCATGGGGGTTGGGAGAGATAAGTTAATACCTGAGCCTTGAATAGGAACTTCCTGCTATTTCTTCTATTTTTCCTTAGTTGTAATATCATTTTTGAGTAGTGTAACTTTTGTTGCTTGGTCCTTGGATTGAACCTGTTCTTCCATATCAATATAATTATTGTGTGTAGAAACATTGTCTTTTATACCTGCTTTCTTTTGCTATGCTGCTGGTTGGTTTTTGGATGGCTTTCTTTTTGAATTTTCCATGTCTCTTCTTGTTCTTCCTCATTTTTCTCCTAATCGTGCTGTTGCACCTTGTTATGATTTGCAGTATCATTTTTGTTACTTGTTCTCTCCTGCAGATAATCAGACTATTCCTTTCTCTTATTATCAATTTTGTTTTTATTCTTCTTCTCAGCTTCCAACACCTTTCTCCTTTTCTGTTCTTCATCTCTCTCTTTTATTATGCAAATATGTACTGTGTGGCCCTGGTGTTTACAATAGGTATAGTAGTCAAGAATCCCTTTATACTATATATCTTGGCACCTCCCTATGGATATATTATCTTCATCAAATCCCACCCACACATGGGGTGTTCTAATCTTTGTGAGATCTATTTGGATCCTTACCTTAGATATACTACCCCTAGTCTTCTAGTTAGAGGCTGTGTCTGGGTAAAGAACTTTGCCAACATGTTCTGAAAATGCAGTCACAAACTCCTTGTTGTAATAGTGACATGGTAGCTCAGGTAGGGATACCCAAATTGGCACTATAGGACTCTCTTTTTTTTATTTGAATATTTTTGTCCAAATTTGGATCCTCATTAGTTGTCCCTCAATACTCATCCTCTGCCTTGTGCATATAGTGATGTAGTCCATTTCATTACCTAAATCAATATAGACATGTCTAGCATTGAAATGAACTATTTTTACTCTCCCAATCAGTTGAGTTTGTAAGATAAAACTTCTTCTGATTAAATCAACTTTGGGCATACTATTGCTAAACTTTCTAACCAAGGTATACTTGCATCTAGATGCCAACTTAACCATGTAATCCTCTTTTCTAAAAATAACAACTGGGAGCCCTTGTTTAGTTGTAAACTTAGGGGGAGACAACTCTATAGGGACTTCGTTCTTGGAATGGTTCAACCTCAATCTTGTTGCTAGAGTTTGAACCACAGTATAGGGGTTGGTTCAGTGACTAGGTTCTTTCTAAGGTTAGGAAAGAAGTTATTAGGCAGGTTGTTAGAAGCTTTTTTATTTGAATGTTGGGATTGTTTTATACTGGTGTTTCTTTGAGTGTTGGGGACATATTTCTCAAAGTTATTAGAAACCTTAGGAAAATTATTAGTGACACTGATATTGGCCTTATCATATGGAATATGCACTCAATCGAACCCAATGTGGTGTTGCCATTCTCCTGCATCAAAAAACTAACAACAACCTTATTTTGCTTATTTGCATTAGGCTGCAGCTGAGCTTCATAGTTGTTCATTTTGGCACCCTGATAATTATCTAAGTCAAGGTTAGAACACTTACCTAATGTCGTAAGTCCCACTTGAGTAGACTGCCCTGATTTCTCCTTGTTTATTAGGTATTGTTCCTTATTTATTTGCTTTTCTGATGTCTCATGTCCTTTTTGTTCAATTGGATTTAGAACCAGTGCTAAGCTGTCTTGAACTTCAGCTTCCTCCCATCAATATTTATACTTCCAACTACTTGGTCTTGCCTGTTATTTTGAGGCTCATTTGTGTGTTTATCATTATCAACCTTATCCTTGGTCCCCTTTCCAATAAATTGATCTGTTGACACTTCCATAAGTTGTGACCCTTCAGTGAGATTTTGTCCCTTTAAACCTTTTTGAGCTGATTTGAGTGTCATACTGGTAATAGGAGTGTCCACCATCTTGTGCTGCCTATTTTGATATTGATCTTCTTTATCAGAGCTCCGGGGAGTTCGTCTGAATCCTTGCTGAAGTAAATTCCACCATGGAATTTGCTCAAGTTGGAATTAATAAATGTGCTTTCCTTAGGAGAAAAGACCAGTGGTCAATTCATTTCGAACAACCTCAGAATTTGTTTGAATCGAAGGGAGACTCATAGGCATTTTAATATTGATTCTCTTATAAATGGCCATCTGAGATACCGCAATTGGAAAGATGGAACTATCTTTGTCTCGCATAGTTGAATTAACTTGAATTAATTCATCTTCACTTGAAATTGCTAAAGCGATGTCATTTTTATTTTTAGAGATTCGAGAAAGTATAAGCTAAATTATAGGATGATGTTTGCTGAATTATGTTCATATTGTGATTCCTCTTCGTTATGGAATTATCCAGTGGATTGGAAATCTCTACCAGTGGCGGTGAGGTTAGTTTGGTAGGGATATTTTATTACTATTAGAAAGATGATAAATACTGTTTTATTATCATTAGAGATAATGTTTCTTCTAAATTAATATAAACATGTATAGTATTAAAATGGGCTATTTTCACTTTCATGTTTACGCATTGCTTGATCCGGCTGCCAACTTATCTTTTGTTACTCCTTACCTTGCTATGAGATTTGATGTGTGCTCTGAAGTCTTGTTAGAACCCTTTTTGGTTTATACTCTCATTGGTGATTCGGTCTTAGCCAAGAGAGTTTATAGAAGTTGTCCAGTGTCAGTCTTGCATAAAGTTATCCCTTGTGATTTTATTGAACTAGACATGACCAATTTTGAAATCATTCATGATATGTATTGGTCACATGCATCTTATGCATCCATTACTTGTAGGACCCTTAGGTTCAAGTTTCTATTTCCTAATGAGCCTCTTGAATGGAAGGGTAATGATTCGGTGGTTAAGTGTTGATTCATCTCATGTCTTAAGGCCCAAAAAATAATTTTTAAAGGGTGCATCTATCATATAGTGTGAGTTAGGGATGTTGATTCCGAAACTTCTACTCTTGAGTCGGTCCTTATATTTAATGAGTTTCCTAATGTATTTCTCGATGATTTTCTCAGTTTTCCTCTCAGAAGGGAAATTGACTTTGGAATAGATCTCCTTCCTAATACTCAACCTATTTTAATTCCTCCTTATCATATGGCTCCAGCAGAACTTAAGGATTTGAAGGGGAAATTAAAGAATTTGTTGCATAATGGTTTTATAAGGCCAAGTATTTCACCATGGGGTGCTCCCATGTTGTTTGTTAGGAAGAAGGATGGGTCACTCTTAATGTGTAATGATTACTGACAATTGAATAACGTCACTATAAAGAACAAGTATCCAATTTGTAGGACACATGATTTATTTCACCAATTGCATTACTTAACCTACTTCTCAAAGATTAATCTCCGTTCCGATTATCATCAACTAAGGGTAAGGGAATGTGATATTTCCAAAATGGAATTTCGAACAAGGTATGGTCATTTTGAATTTTTAGTTATGTCCTTTAGATTGACTAATGCTCCCTCTATCTTCATGGATTGGATGAATCACATTTCAATCCATACTTGGACATGTTTGTGGTAGTTTTTATTGATGACATGATTTACTCTCGAAGTGAGGAAGATCATATAGATCACTTGAGGATTTTGTTGCAAACATTGAGAGATAAGCAACTATTTGCCAAGTATAGTAAGTGCTAATTTTGTCTAAGGAAAGTTGTATTTCTTGGCCATGTGGTGTTTGTGATGGGATTAAGATTGATCCAAAGAAAACGGAAGCAATGCAGAATTGGCCTAGACTATTGTCTCTTTCGGATATTAGAACCTTTTTGGGTTTGGCCAGATACTATAGGAGGTTTGTTGAAGGATTTTCCTCTATTGCTTCGCCTTTGACTAAGTTGACACAAAAAAAGGTGAAATTTCAATGGTCAGATGAATGTGAGAAGATTTTTTAAATATTGAATGATCATCTTACACTGGCTCTTCTCTTGACATTGTCCAAAGGTTTGGATGGGTTTATTATTTATTATGATGGATCACGTGTTGGTTTGGGTTGTGTTTTGATGCAAATGGTAAGGTTATAGCATATTCCTCTAGGCAACTTAAAGTGCATGAAATGAACTATCCAACCCATGATCTTGAACTTACGACGGTTATGTTTCTTTGAAAATTTGGCATCATTATCTTTATGGGTGCATGTTGATGTGTTTACCGACAACAAAAGCTTGAAATATGTGTTTAGCAAAAGAGACTTGAACCTTAGACAAAATAGGTGGCTTGAAATCCTAAAAGACTATGATATGAGTGTGTTGTACCATCCGAGTAAAGCAAACGTTGTATCCGATGCTCTTAGTAGGTTGTCTATGAATAGTGATGCTCATGTTGAAGAAGGTAAAAAGGAGTTGGTTAAGGATGTCCATAGGTTGGCCCATTTAGGTATTCATTTGGTTGACTCTAAGGATAGGGGTGTTCTTGTACATAATGACTCAGAATCATCTTTTGTGGTACTTCGTTATCAAGGACATTTGTGTGTGCCTAATATGGATAGACGAAGGGAATTGATATTGAATAAAGTCCATAGTGCTTGGTATTCGGTTCATCTGGGATCAAAAAAAATATATCTTGATTTGAGGGGAGTGTATTGGTAGAATGGCATGAAGAAGGACATAGCAGAGTTCGTAGCTAAGTGTCCAAATTGTCAACAAGAGAAAGTTGAGCATAAAATGCTAGAGGTTTAGCTCAAGACATTAAAATTCCTACATGGAAGTGGGAAAATGATAATATGGACTTTGTGATGGATTTGCCTCGATTCTATTTGGGTTGTTGTGGACTGAATGACTAAGTCAGCACACTTTCTACTGGTTAAAACTTCTTATAGTGCCGAAGACTATGCTAAGTTATATAATTGGGAAATTGGTAAAGCTTCATGGTGTCCACTTGTCGATTATATAGGATAGAGGTACTCAATTCACTTCACATTTTTGGAAGTCATTTCAAAAAGGTCTTGGTAAAAAAGTCAAGCTAATTACCGCCTTCCATCCACAAATTGATGGACAAACCAAAAGAATGATCCAAACTTTGGAGGATATGTTGAGGGCGTGTGTGATTGAATTTAAAGGAAGTTAGGATGACCATTTACCATTGATTGAGTTTGCCTACTATAATAGTTATCACTCTAGCATCCAAATGGCTCCTTTTGAAGTCTTGTATAAGAGAAGGTGTACATCCCAGTGGTATGGTTTGAAGTGGGTGAGATGGCTTTGATTAGTCCCTATTTGGTAGTAGATGCAATAGAGAAGGTAAGTCTCATAAGAGAAAGATTGAAGAAGGCTTAAAGTCATCAAAAGTCTTATTCGGACACAAGAAGAAGAGAGCTTGAATTTGAGGTGAATGATTGGGTCTATTTGAAGGTTTCATCCATGAAAGGTGTAATGCATTTTGGTAATATAGGGAAATTAAGTCCTAGATATGTAGTACCTTATAGAATATTGAAGTGTGTTGTCAAAGTTGCATATGAATTAGATTTTCTATTTGAGTTAGCTATGGTTTATCCGGTATTGCATGTGTCGATGTTGAGAAAAATTTTGGGTGATGCAAACTCTATTATGCCATAGGAATGTGTTAATGTTGAAGAGAATTTGACTTATGAGGAGGTCTGGTGGAAATATTAGACTGGCAAGTAAAGAGGTTAAGGAACAAAGAGGTTGTGTCATGACCCAACCCCATAGGCTATGACGGGTGCCCGAACTGGACACTCGCATATACCCCTACTAATTATAAGTAACCTTGTATCCTATTTGCGTCATAACGAATCAACAGGAACGATAACATATAAGACAATGAGGCTACCATGAAAAAAGAGAACGTCCCAAAACATAAGTCTTATAGGCACCACTGTACACACACACATATACAACCCACATATATTTCCACAGACCTCTAAGAGTAAGAAAAGTAACATAAGGAGGGATAGGGCCCCCACCGTACCCGTGAATAAATAAATATATACATCGAGGGTTAGTACCAAACCTAGGCTCCGGCACAATGGAGCACTTCTGAACTGCTGAGTGGAACTCCTATGCTGGCAGATCCCCAAAGTGTATTTGTACCTGCGGGCATGTACACAGCCCTCCGAGAAAAAGGCGTCAGTACGACATATGTACTGAGTATATAAAGCATAGACATCATAAGGAAATTACAGTTGGCATCGAGATGCAAGGAAAAAGTATAACAATTTATAAATCACTATACCTGCATCTTGTAAAATGACATTATGTATCTCAGTGACATATTCCATACTCGGCCTGTTGTGGGACTCGGTGTTACAAATGTATCATTATGTCATCATTTGCATATATATACCGTACCCGTACCTTTATGGGACCCAGTCAATAATCATGTCATTTTACCATCGTATACATATATCATACCTGGCCCTTTATGGAACTCGGTCATACCCGACCCTTTATGGGACTTGGTCATACCCGGCGCTTTATAGTACTCGATCATACCCGGCCCTCTATGGGACTTGGTGAATACTAATATCATCTTATATCGTACCCGACTCTTTATGGGACTCGGTACCATAAACATTTCATCATAACATCATAACTGATGTCAAAGACATATCAAGAGAGAAGAAGGATATTTTTACATACTTACGCCAAAAACATGCCAAGTGAAAGAAGGTAGCTTCACATACCTCTTATGGGTTACCCTTCACCACGTTCGCCTCGTCGTCTTTTGAACCTATTTAACATAGAAGCAAGATTAAGATTAATAACCTTCCATTTTCAAACTTCCAAATCCACAACCAAGTATTCATAGGAATCATTCCCTTGTCCCTTTCCCTCGACTAGTTTATTATTAGTTCCGAAGTTACCAGAAATCGGGCAGCATCTCCTCTGTAACTTGCCCTATCTAACTGCTAATATTAGCAGCCATATTACCAACAATAAACAGCAGCTATATATAAAATCATATCTCTTCAACATTACTCAATACAGCTCCAAACAACTAGCTCAAAACTTTGATACAAAAATAGAATTTTTAACCTTTATTTCGTAAAACCTATAACAATACGAAATGGAGGGTCGTGTGGCTGAAACCAGAAGTATACACACCCCTTTTAGAACACTTTACATCCATGTAATATGACATCCAACCATTTGCCACCGCAGCACCATAATCACAACACACTACTCGACTTCGATTTAACTATAACAACTTCAATTTAGTTTGTTTCTAACGTCAAGAATCCTTATATAAGTTTTCCACTTACAGCCTCGTTTAAGTCATTTAATATACTGCATAACAACATCATAAACTCCAATTTGAAAGGGAAAACCTTACCTTGCTCGAAACACGCCAAAACTCGCCTCAGAAGTTCTTTTAGCACGGCTAAAACTTTGTGGCTGTTTGTTAACCTTTTGGTGCTGCTTCAAACTATAAATTTACATTACTAACACCTTCATACCATCATGGTATACCTTAAATACTTAATTCACGAAACGAAATAAAAAAACTTACCTTTTTCTCCTCTTGGCCGCCACTACTTTCTCTCTAGCTCTAGGGTTTCTTTTCTTCCTTTTTCCTCTTGAATTTTCTAGAGAAGTATGGAACTTATGGGATAAGGATAAAGCTAAAAGTCATAAAACATATATATATATATATATATAGTCCACCTTAGGGGGTGACACGTGTCAACCCCTAAGGGGTGACACGTGTCAACCCCTCATAGGGCCAATGTACCCCCTCCTCCGCCCTTAGGCTGCCATATGGTAGGTAGGGCCCACCCCCTTGCTGCAGCTGCTGCCATGTGGCATTCCCATCTGCTTCCATGTGGCACCCTCTTTTCCTCCTCGTGGGTTCGTAATCTCATCTTGCTTTACGAACCTATGTAATTCTTGTTATGTGAGACTTGTATGTACTCAAGTAGCTTATGTGTGTAAGAATTCCAAGTTGGTAGCTTAAGTAAGTAATCGAGTCCTATGAATCATTATTTGGTCTCCAACTTCTTCTGAATTCTTACAACCCTATTTCCACTCTTCTTTATTATGGGGTATCACATTCTTCCTTCCTTAGAGCTGTTTGGTAGCGTTATAGATTATCCATCTCACACGGTAACTTCTAAGAAGCCTACGAACCTTTCAAGAAACTTAAGAGACTTTCAAGAAGCTTGAGAACCTTCCAAGGTACAAAAGTACGGGGTATAATAGGTTGCCTCTATCAAGATGTGGTGGAGAAATCAACAAGTAGAGAGTGCTACATGGGAAGCAAAAGAGAACATGGTTAAGCGTTATCTGTATCTCTTTCCTTCCGCTCAAGCCTAAGGTGCTAAGTCATTCATGATCAAATCGATTAAACTCCTACGTTCCAGTTTCGTATTTTTTCATATGCATGCATGTTGATGAAGTTGGTTTCAAACTCATGATTTATGTTATGTTTGAAAATCTCATAGTTTATGCTTTTCTATGTACAATTGTATTCATGTTGGGTTGTCAGTCCTTGTTCCATGTCTATTTTGTACTAAGTTGATCTTATTCTAGGATGAATATTCACAAGGGGGAGATATTTTAAACCCCAAAAGTCGGAAAGTTAGAACCGAGGAGAAATTTTCCAAAATATGGATTGACTCTAAGTTGTCGAGTGACTCATATAACTTCCGACGACTCATAAGGATGAGTCCTATAGGGATTCCTTGAATGTGTTCAGGACCTTTCTTGTAAGAATCCCCTACAACTCAATAGGATGAGTCATCGTCCAGTTGATGAGTCGTAACAATGACTCGTAGCAAAAGATCAAAGGCTCAAATTTGTAGGTTTTCAAGACTTGCAGGAGGAGTGAGGTTTACAACTCGTAGAATAAAGAACGAGTCATAGGAACGACTCATAGAGAAGGATCAGAGACCAAAATTTTAGGGGATTTTAAGGAAATACAGGATGAGTTATTCCTACAACTCATCGCCACTTCTACAAAGTGTAGAGTCCCATTCGTAGGTCTGAAATTCAGAATTTAATGAAGGGTATTTCCATTTTTTTCCAAGTTCAGTTCAATAAACCTAGACACTTTTATGTCCAAGTTCAATGTCTATATTTAGTTTATTCTTCAAATTCCCTTCCTATTCTATTCATTCTTCAAAATCTCACTAAGGCAAGACTCTAAATTCTCTCAAGATTCTTCCACAAATTCAAGCTAGGATTTCAAGTTCATCAAGGTTCCTCTTCAATTCTAAGTTGATTTCACAAGGTATGTGGGGATTAATCCAGGGTTCCTCTCACCCTTGGAGTCCCAAGGTCTTCCTCAAAGATATCTTGAATTTCCTTTACTTTCTAAACTTAATTCTGATGAATTATGTTGGGCTATTTCAATTATATTTTAATTGTTATTAATGATCATTATAAGTATGGTTTTACATTAATGGCATGATTTCAAGATAAATTATGAATGCCCATGCATGAAGCTATTTTCAATGATCAGTTACATGACTTATGATTATGAAGTTCAATGATTTCAAAGTATTTTCTATGGTTTTCACTCAAATGACTATGTTTATGACTTTTACTCTAAATTAAAGTATGAAT
This sequence comes from Solanum dulcamara, assembly GCF_947179165.1. Classification (NCBI taxonomy): domain Eukaryota; kingdom Viridiplantae; phylum Streptophyta; class Magnoliopsida; order Solanales; family Solanaceae; genus Solanum; species Solanum dulcamara. The sequence continues at coordinate 43,040,633 of NC_077240.1, read as the reverse complement.
TATGATTATTTATTTCAATTATGATCAAATTTGAATTTCATACAAGTTATGGAAAAGGTGACTTAGTGGCCTATGTTGGTGACCAAGGAACCTAATATCATGTATTATATAAGTATGATATTGTGATGTTGAAAGACTTATATTCACATTGCAAGTATAACATGAGAATGAGCTAATCTCTGAATTATGAAGTCTATGATTATATGTTATGTATGACTACTATGTTACGTATTTCATGGGATTTGACTTAGCAACGAATGATGACATAAGGTGGAAGATCATAGTGCGGGGTCCTTATATAAAGTCTCTTTTCTCATAACTACGTTCCACCGTAGGATTTCCCTTTTTGAGCTAGCTAGTGGATCCACATATAGTGAATGTACATGACGCACCTAGTGGGGTAGAGTCTACCTTGAAAATTAGATTCCCATTTCTTCAGTTTTATGGGGAGACTTTGGGATTCCATGTTATAGCTCGCACTGTCTTATTGTCGGTTATGGTTCTATCCAACATATGTATACTTTCTTTATGTTCTTTACGATTTCACATATGTATACTCTCTTTATGTTCTTTACGATTTCAACTATGTGTCCTAAATTCTTTAATCATTATTGTTTCCTCATGAATTTACTTATCCTTTTTTATCATGAATGTTAATTAATCATTGCATCCTATTTTATATTGCATGTCATACCCACATAGTACATTGAAACGTAGTAACGCATATTTGTTACCTACATTAGTTCATAATGTAAGGGTTGGGGATCACATTCCTTCACGTGGCTAGTTGAGCTTCCATTCAACAGAGTTTTGGTGAGTCCTTATCTATCGAGGACTAGTTATGAGTTAGTTCTTTCTTTCAAAGAAATTATTTCATTCATATTGAGGGTGAGCTAGGGACATGTCTTAGTCCTCGTTTGTCTTCATTAGTAGAGACATTTATTGGACAAAATGATGTCGAGTCTATGTAGTCAAGTTTATTCTTTTCTTATGATTTTTGATTTTAGACTCTTTCTTATGCTATGTTCTGCTTTACTTTACCTTATGCATGTTTACGATATGTCAAGAGTCTTGGTTAGAGTCGTTCGAGGTTTTGATTGTCGTGTCATGTCTAGAGCCTAGTCCGGGTCATGATACATGATTTCCCTCTATAGTCCATATATCTTTGTATGAACCGTAAAAGTGCTCATATAATTGGCACCAGTAGGTTTTTGCAAATTTTCCCTTTTGGTTCGACTTCCCGACATTCAGGGTCTTATAGTTTTAAACATTGATTTTGCCTTATATATATTCAGACAGTTTTATGAGTTTAATTTTTTGAATTTAAATTTTCTCATTGCTTCTTAACTTTTACTATCAAGTTATGTCTTTCTCTTAGTAGTTGGCCAAGCCAAGAGTTTGTTTGGGACCAATAATTATTTTTGAGTGCCGGCCATGCCTAGGGTGTAGACTTGGAGCGTGACACTATGTTTTTCTGGCCTCAAGTCTACACTCTAAGAATGGGGACACACAAAAATCATTGTAGTCCCAAGTTAACTCTTGGCCTAGCCGACTACTGAACTAAAGACTAGCAAATAAACGAAAGCATTAATAAATGAGCCTTTAAAAAATTTGAATAAAATGTCATGCAATTTTCTAAAATAAACTAAATATCATTAATAAAGTTTAAGAAAACTTCTGAAATCTAATATTAGACTGACTTTCTTCTCTGTCTATGAATTCTATACTAACTAAAGATAGGTGTCGGGATAAGAACCATGACTACCTCAAAATGAACTACTAATACTCAAAACATAGATGAAATAGGGACCTACCAAATCAAGGTGTTCTCACCAAGAAGCTGGTGAAGTAATGACCTCAACTGAGCACCTGTTGATGATCTTGAGCACCTATATTTGAATCATAAAATGATGCACCATTAAATGACGTCAAAAAATAGAATGTACAGTATGTAATAAAGGTGAATGAAAAAATAACTAAGGTAAAAGCACTTAATGAAAGAAATACTGAAAATAACTTAGCTAGAAGTAAAGCATGAAAAATGATAAGGACAAGCAAAACTTAACAAATGAGTTTCTCTAACCGACAACCATCACTATGAGCCTCATAATGATAGAACATCTAGCCTAGTTTTTCATATTTATCCTATACCTCTCAAGAGTATAGGACAACACAATTAAACTTATAGATCCATCTAAAAAGCCCTTATCAGGGGAAAGGGTGAAAAGTTGCCCAAACCAACAACACGATCCTATCTATGCTGGGTGTATAGGTTATGGTTTTTGAGTAAACATGATCATCAATTCAAGAATTAGAGTACATAAAAAATATAATCTCAATATATAACCAAAACTTAATATAAAGAAATCAGGGCCATTCAAAAATTCAAGAAGAATTGGGATATAAACCCTAGATTTAACTCTTAATGATTGAATTTATATGCAGGGCATGAGGTCGAACTTAGTACAACACTATGAATAGCCTTACATACCTAGAAAAATAAGATTCTTGAAGAAACTTGAAGAAGACGTTTGAAATCCTAGTTTTCTCGTCTTCAATCGTTGTTCTAAGTCTTGGAAATGATTAAGAGAGTGTTTTGATTGAATAGTACTATTTAGGGCTTTAATTAGGTGAAAAACATTGGGGTTTAGACTTAAAAGGGTGGAGAAAGATTGAAATATCCTTTATTAAAAACTGTCGAAGGCTATTTACGGGGTCTTCTACGACCACAAAAGCCTCAAATAGAAAGTTTAGCTCTCTTAGGGGTTTCAAAACTTTGGATTTTACGGACTCTTATACAAGTTGTAAACCCTTTTACCACTCATCATTCTATTTATCCATGAAAATATTCTATTGGAGGGTTTCACGACTTTTGGTATAAGAAATCTTTTACAGTCCGTAAACCCATTTGTGAGTCGTACTGGCAGATTGTAGAAATTAGAAAAAAAGGGACTTTCAGGACTTAGTTCCACGTGTCTTTTTACGGTCTATATATTGAATTGTGACCTACAGTTTGGCCCATGCAACTCAGACTTAACATCTTAGTTTCAAAAGCCTGACTCTATGAGAGCCTATCTACGGTCTATGATTATTTCAACAGACCGTAGATGGTGTCTATAAAAGTCAAACTTCTGAATAACTTGAATTGTTTCTAGGATTTTCTTGTCTGGTCTGAATTAGAATTTTTGAGGTGTTACACTGTGTGATTTTTTTATCAACCCTAAAGGAAGAATCATAAATCAATGGGGTCATCTAATATGAAATACCCTATTTATCCTTTATAAAATAGGCATCCTTAGACATAAGATTCACAAAGTCCTCCTAATATACACATCTAATAAAAATATGTATGTTACACAACACGACTATCTAGTAAGCATCTTTAATACCGCAACGCTTATTAATCTTGTCTTAATCTCGGTGATTTTTGAGGTATTCATACTACCTTATTTACATACTATTGTTGATATTGGATGTTAGTATGTGTATGTGTAGTAAATTGAGTAGTAATTGTGATAAGAAATGAAGTAAAGAAGTTAAGACCAACCTCAACAACAGTTTGGATTGGGTTAGTCAACGATGCTTCTATGTACATGTGGATCATATCCATATTATTTTACTTTAATCACTTGTTGTGTGGGTCAGAACCTAATTCTTCATATTGTCGATTAACTATCGTTTGTTGCTTTCCATCGAGATCTCCAAGGTAGTTGCTTGGCTAATCATCATCCCTCTTGGATCTCTCATATCCTTATGTTTATGTCTTTTTTCTCCTTATTTAGATATTTGTTGGAATTTTTGAGTTGTATTGCTACTTTTATAGGCTTGAATTAGTGACATTAGGTTTTGAGAAGTTTATTTTGGATACTTTGGATTTTATTGAAAAGAACTGATTTAAGATTATCTTGTGTAAGTTATTTGTTCCACGTATCTAAAATATGTTTACAATCTTTGTTATGGGTTGGCTTGCCTATCATGGGATGATATTTGTGTCCATCACTTCCCCAAGTTTTGGGTCATGAAATTTATGTTTTATTATCTTTTTTCTCCATATTTCTTTCTTTGTTTTTTAGTATATTTGCAATCTTTATTCTAATTAGCATGATAGTTTTTATTTTTGCATTTATATTGTGCATGCTATTTTTTTAAGTAGAAACAAATATTTTAATCTCAATGTAATAATTAATATTTATATCTTTTTATTTTACATATCATCAATTTATTGTATTTCCCTATTTTTCATAAGCATATAATCATTATATTTATAACAATTTTTTTTTCTAGTAATCAAGTAAATACAAATCTATTTTGTAACAAACTAGTCTCTAACACACCATTTTAACACTTGAGAAAAATAAGTAAACTTGAAAGCATTTGATTGAATGATATTAGAGGAAATAATTTGCTATTATTAAATAAATCTATGTCTTCACCAAAAGAAATGAAATAACTTATGACTATATATTCAATCATTTCTTTACTTCGTGAAAAGTGGCTCTCGAGCAAATTAATGGGTCATCGTTAATTATTAGTATAAATTTAATAAAATTAAATTATTGCATTGGAAAATCCTTAAGAACCATAAAACACTGAAATCTTTGTTTACTATGAATCTTAACAAGAGAGAAATAAGAATTGGGATACAATTTGAATGAGATGGTAATTCTCACAAAATAAGGCTCTAAAGTTTTCATTAATGAGTTATGTATAAATATGTAAAATAGTGAATGGTTGTTAGATGGTAAAGAATACATGATGGCAGACAAAGTTACGAAAAAATATCCTCAAAATGTGGTCATTCATATAATTTTCAAGTTTCCAGAAAAATTTCTCTTCCAATAAATGTGTCTCCAAAATATTTTAGACTCTCACACAATCTTTAACTTTCATCAATCTTCATCTTAATCATGCAACAACTTTGACATATGATAATATTCTCTTAAAGCGCTCCTCCAAAGAAGATATTGAAAGATATAAAGATATATTTTTTATTCTTTCTAGTGATGGTGATGATTACTTGGAATTCATTTATTCACATATATATGTGCCTTATAGAACTAGCAGTCAAAGTATTACCAATGTGTAATAACCCTGAAGGTCATTTTTGAAAATATTTATAAAGAGACTATTTTATCCCTTCTGGTAGTTTTCCTGACTTATATGTGATTGATATTTGAAGTCCTTTTTGTGGTTTTCTTGAAAAGTTGAGATTTTTGGTACACTTTGAGTTTTAAAGGGTTAGAATAATTCAAAAGTGGTATTTGAGGTCATTCAGAATTTTGAGTCTCATAATGGAATTTCATCAATTTCATAAGTTCTGGAACATTGAAATTGGTGTAGGAGAGTTGACAGAATCGCTTTTGGGGTCATATCGTGGATTTGAGAGGTTGAGTTAGAGATATTTGAAATTTTGTCCATAGGTGTGACTTTGGTCAATATTTGAGGATCGGATTCTCGGAGTTGATTTTTGATGACTTCATTGGATTCGGAGGGTGATTTTAGGCCTAGGAAAAATTCGTGTGTAGTTTTTGGAAGCTCCGAGGGTGTTTTAGTCTTTTTAGGCATAATGATGCATTAATTGCAAGGTTTTGGTTTCCAGGTCAAGGAGGCCTCCAAATCAAATTCCGATGGTT